>NW_018406002.1:77139-121683 GCF_002113885.1 Mizuhopecten yessoensis
TGTCATCAACAACCCTATACAGAAATTCACTGTCATCAACAACCCTATACAGAAATTCAGCAGACTTTTTAAAAGAAGTAACAATGATTTTTTCTCTGTCTTGAAAAAAGTTTTTTGATATGAACAGATGAGAAATAATGTATTGTTAAAACAACTTAAACCAGAAAAGTGTGTAAGACATGAATGCCCCCATCACCATGTGAAATTAGTTTCAGTATTTGATCTTTGACGGGACTGGATGTGAGAGACATGGGCAACACTATATCCCCCCCCCCCCCCCCCCATTTTATTTTATATACTGTTTTACATATGTGTACATGCATACGTATATATCATCTTCACAATTCTGAAGTTTGATTCTATGCTCCAGATCACTGTGTATCACATAGGGGATTGAATGGATTGTTTTTCAACACTCACCTTGATATAAATACAGACAGATTATATCTATAAATATTCCATGAAGTCTGTTTTATATATCCTCTAATTAACACCGTCTTATCAAACTAGAACAATCTTATAGTCACAACAGTGATTGGTTCAAAGCAAATCATCTGGCCCCACTCCCAGGGGGTTCAAACCAATCATTTATACAAAATTGATTTCCCTTCCCCATAGGATGCTACTGTTCAATTTGGTCAATTAAAAGTATACCTTCATCTCCACAGAAGAAAAAGGATATTAAAGCTATTCCTCTATATCCATTACTTGGCCCCGCCCCTCTGCCCCAGGGGGCCCACACCCACTGTTTATACAAATTGAGTCCCCTTGGCCCAAGGATGCTCCAGACAAAAGTAGGATAAAAGCCCTTAATCCCTACGGTAGAAGAAGGGTTTTAAAGGTTTTACCTCTATTTCCCCTATTGGGCTCGCCCCTCTGCCCCCAGGGGGATCACACCCACCGTTTATATAAAATTCAGTCCACTTGGCCTAAGGATGCTCCAGACCAGATTTAGTCAAAATCTACTGGGCCGTTCAAGTCTAGTAGCGTTTTAAAGGAAAAGTTGACGGACGAATTGACGATTGACGCTACAATACCATAATTCTCCTGATCAGGTGAGCTGATGAGACTACTCAAATCTATTGTAGTTAATTTGTTAAAATGTACTACTATTAATAAGTAACTGTCCTGTTTTAAGCCCTGTGAGTTTCCACTCTGAATCCGAGTCTGTGATTTTTAGCCCTCTGCACTTGTTGCAGAATAACTACATAAATACAAGAGATCCCAGAGGGATCTTGGCGCCCACCTTTGTACCATCTTCATTAGTTCTTTGTCAGTTCAATCTTTTCTCTTCTTTCCTCTAATCTGTTTGATCAAGTCATGTTGACAGTAAATGCACCTTGAGGTAACTTTTGATCTAAACTTAATACTGATGTGTATAAAAGCCAACCTTCAAAGTGAGTTTGTCATTTCACGTATTTACTAGTACAGTACTTAATGTGAAAGAAATAGAATTGGTCATTGCAATATGAGAAAGATCTGTTTAGTTCTTCTTTCAATCCATTTTGTTTTTATGATCAGTCTCAAAATATAACAGGCACAACGAGGGATCAAGGGGAACCTACATATAAAATTTGAGAAAGATCCCTCCCGCACTTCCTGAGAAATAGTGATAACAAACTTTCACTATCAAAATCCAAGATTGCTACCGGTCGGCCATGTTGTTTATCTGATCAGTCTCAAAAGTTGCCCTGCACATTTACGGACCAAGGGGCATCTATATATAAAATTTGAGAAAGAACCCTCAGGTGCTTTTTGAGAAATCGAGATAACAAACTTTCATTATCAAAATCCAAGATGGCTGCCTGTCGGCCATGTTGTTTATTTGATCAGTCTCAAAAGTTGCCCTGCACAGCTAAGGACCAAGGGGAACCTACATATTACCGATAACAAGAATTGTTTAAGGACGGACGACGGACGACGGACGGACCACCGACGCAGAGTGATTTGAATAGCCCACCATCAGATGATGGTGGGCTAAAATATAGCTCCATGAAACTGAGCAGACATGGAGAAGGAAAAATCATCTGTGTTTAGATGGTGTATTACAATGATTAACCCCTTCGTAACACATATGATTCTGAATTCGGATCAATTCCCAATATCCATCTACCATATAATAAGGAAATGACAACAGATCTGATAAGTTACAAATAGGACAGAATTCTAGAAACTTTTATACATTACAGATAAAGAAAAAATGCTAGGAAAAGTTTTAGAAATCAAATTTGTTTGTAAAATCTGATTAATGGAAAGACATCATTCAAATTGACATATGAGTTCCAGATGACCTTTGAAATGTAGAAATTTAAATTCTGATATTCAGCTGCTACATGATATGAATTTTAAGGAAAATTATGAAGATTTTGTTTTATTCTCCTATAATGTCATATGTAAAGCAAGCAGGATTTTAAGTTGGAGGTGGTAATCTAGAAGGTAAACAAATTCCTAACGCCAGCAGTGTATCTTGGCAGGTAATCCAGATATTAAATATTTTTTGTCTGATGTACCTGTAACATATATTGTTGTGGGTGTTGCCATGGGAAACACAGGTAATCATGCAGTTCTGCAATAAAACTCCTGTGGAATGTACTGCTGTGTACCAAGACTAACATTCCCTAAAGTACCGAAGGAATAGAAAGTAAAATACCATTACCACAACAGGTCCCCGAGACCTGTATCGCTTACTAGTTGTACTGGACAAGAAGTTGAAATGTTTCCATTGAATTAAGGCTAATGACAGCCATCTTGGATTTTTTACTGACCCAAAGAAATAAAAGAATATTTTTATGACAATTGGTTAAAATTGATCTGTGAAATTGAGAATTACCGGTAGTAAAAAATGAATCAGTCAATCGAAAGAAAGGCAGCCATTTTGTACTTGAATCAACTAACAAAAGAACAGCACCTGTTCTGTACCATATGACAGCATCACAGGTATCCTGATTAAGGCTCGGATCATCATTGATCAGGTGGAAGGTCATCTTTGATTGGAAACTTCGAAAAAATAAGAACACTTTTCTTCAGCGCCAAGAGAGAATAGTTGTATGAAGTTTTGTCAAAACTGGCCCGATATAGAAATTGAGAAGAAGCAGAAACTGTTTCTTCCGATCCAATAGGCCTGGGCTAAGAGTCATCTTGGATTTCAAATCAGACCTGAAAATTACTCCTAGTCAGGAGATGATCATTAGCAACAATTTTTGGTAACATTTCTAGGTGAAGTTGAAATAATTTTGTCCCATTTTCCAATTTGTTGACATTCCCAAGGAGAATTTGTTTCCCTCCAGATTCTGATATTGAACTCCTTTCCTCCATTCTCCATTCTTTATCTATAAATCAATGAATCCCCTTTATCAATGGTTACTCTATGGCCATGTCTGACTTTCCCCTTTATCAATGGTTACTCTATGGCCATGTCTGACTTTCCCCTTTATCAATGGTTACTCTATGGCCATGTCTGACTTTCCCCTTTATCAATGGTTACTCTATGGCCATGTCTGACTTTCCCCTTTATCAATGGTTACTCTATGGCCATGTCTGACTTTCCCCTTTATCAATGGTTACTCTATGGCCATGTCTGACTTTCCCCTTTATCAATGGTTACTCTATGGCCATGTCTGACTTTCCCCTTTATCAATGGTTACTCTATGGCCATGTCTGACTTTCCCCTTTATCAATGGTTACTCTATGGCCATGTCTGACTTTCCCCTTTATCAATGGTTACTCTATGGCCATGTCTGACTTTCCCCTTTATCAATGGTTACTCTATGGCCATGTCTGACTTTCCCCTTTATCAATGGTTACTCTATGGCCATGTCTGACTTTCCCCTTTATCAATGGTTACTCTATGGCCATGTCTGACTTTCCCCTTTATCAATGGTTACTCTATGGCCATGTCTGACTTTCCCCTTTATCAATGGTTACTCTATGGCCATGTCTGACTTTCCCCTTTATCAATGGTTACTCTATGGCCATGTCTGACTTTCCCCTTTATCAATGGTTACTCTATGGCCATGTCTGACTTTCCCCTTTATCAATGGTTACTCTATGGCCATGTCTGACTTTCCCCTTTATCAATGGTTACTCTATGGCCATGTCTGACTTTCCCCTTTATCAATGGTTACTCTATGGCCATGTCTGACTTTCCCCTTTATCAATGGTTACTCTATGGCCATGTCTGACTTTCCCCTTTATCAATGGTTACTCTATGGCCATGTCTGACTTTCCCCTTTATCAATGGTTACTCTATGGCCATGTCTGACTTTCCCCTTTATCAATGGTTACTCTATGGCCATGTCTGACTTTCCCCTTTATCAATGGTTACTCTATGGCCATGTCTGACTTTCCCCTTTATCAATGGTTACTCTATGGCCATGTCTGACTTTCCCCTTTATCAATGGTTACTCTATGGCCATGTCTGACTTTCCCCTTTATCAATGGTTACTCTATGGCCATGTCTGACTTTCCCCTTTATCAATGGTTACTCTATGGCCATGTCTGACTTTCCCCTTTATCAATGGTTACTCTATGGCCATGTCTGACTTTCCCCTTTATCAATGGTTACTCTATGGCCATGTCTGACTTTCCCCTTTATCAATGGTTACTCTATGGCCATGTCTGACTTTCCCCTTTATCAATGGTTACTCTATGGCCATGTCTGACTTTCCCCTTTATCAATGGTTACTCTATGGCCATGTCTGACTTTCCCCTTTATCAATGGTTACTCTATGGCCATGTCTGACTTTCCCCTTTATCAATGGTTACTCTATGGCCATGTCTGACTTTCCCCTTTATCAATGGTTACTCTATGGCCATGTCTGACTTTCCCCTTTATCAATGGTTACTCTATGGCCATGTCTGACTTTCCCCTTTATCAATGGTTACTCTATGGCCATGTCTGACTTTCCCCTTTATCAATGGTTACTCTATGGCCATGTCTGACTTTCCCCTTTATCAATGGTTACTCTATGGCCATGTCTGACTTTCCCCTTTATCAATGGTTACTCTATGGCCATGTCTGACTTTCCCCTTTATCAATGGTTACTCTATGGCCATGTCTGACTTTCCCCTTTATCAATGGTTACTCTATGGCCATGTCTGACTTTCCCCTTTATCAATGGTTACTCTATGGCCATGTCTGACTTTCCCCTTTATCAATGGTTACTCTATGGCCATGTCTGACTTTCCCCTTTATCAATGGTTACTCTATGGCCATGTCTGACTTTCCCCTTTATCAATGGTTACTCTATGGCCATGTCTGACTTTCCCCTTTATCAATGGCTACTCTATGGCCATGTCTGACTTTCCCCTTTATCAATGGTTACTCTATGGCCATGTCTGACTTTCCCCTTTATCAATGGCTACTCTATGGCCATGTCTGACTTTCCCCTTTATCAATGGTTACTCTATGGCCATGTCTGACTTTCCCCTTTATCAATGGCTACTCTATGGCCATGTCTGACTTTCCCCTTTATCAATGGTTACTCTATGGCCATGTCTGACTTTCCCCTTTATCAATGGCTACTCTATGGCCATGTCTGACTTTCCCCTTTATCAATGGTTACTCTATGGCCATGTCTGACTTTCAAACGATGCTCAGCTTCTACTCATCTTCATTTCTAATCTATTTTCACATACAAATAACATGACACAAATTGAGACTTGGAAAAAACATTGTTTTACCTTTAGGCCCTCTGATGAGCTGCTTGGATCTAAACAATATCTATATAAATTAAACCTAAATTTCATAAACCTACCTGCTATGTGTTTTTTATTCATATCTAATAAATATTAAAAAGGCAATATAATCTGTTGTCATAGAACCAACAGCTTAGCCCGTAAGGAAACGGGCAAAGCTTGTTATTGCTGTTGTCCATTTTGATTATTGTACGTCATACATGATATGCAAGTTACAAAAAATTCATGATAATTATCACAATACACAGGCCTGTATTGCAATATATCATAACACAAATTTTATATGTGATTCTCAAACAGATAAAAAATAAATAAATAATAAAGCTTAATTTTTACATGTACATGTACAAATAATCAATACTCAATTCCACATCTGAGTATTGACTAAAGAGAAAGCTCATACACATTTCTTTCTTTCTTTGTAATGATGCATAACATACCCCATAGTGTGGTACAAATTTTAACAGTTTGATGTTATACTGGTTGTATACCAGGATGCCATCTGATCAGCCAGACATGAATGCAGAATGCAGTTTGAAATCTATACCTGGTTATACAGACAGGCACTTACCTGTTAAGTAGAAATATGGCTGCTACAAGTTAAAGACAATCAATGGTTGAATACCTAGCTAGGTACTGCACAGGATGTGATAAACATTGTATTGATTCACCAGTAGCACTAAAGCTTCGCTGCGACAAGATCAACGTTATTTTAGAGATATGTATCAAACCTAGTTAGAGACATGTAATGTGGCCCTGGTCATCGAGGAAGTTCCCAGGTTTGAAGCTCAATTCTCTTCCTTACAGAAGCTTCCACAAATACCAAGGGTTGTGTCCAAACCACTTATCAAATAGCTTCATGTTTTGACACTACATTCCTGCCATAAAAATTGTTCACTATTCAGAATTTCCAACAAAGTGATAATTAGGGGATAACAAGATTGCCTGTTGAAACTAACTGTGAGGACCATGCTGACAGCTCACAAAAATTAGGAAGCAGAACTCTTTTTATTTTGTATATGATATTTACATACAAGTATATGTAGTATAACGTACGTCATGTTTGTTTTGCGTTTCCTCATTTTTCATCATAGATTTTTCTTTTTACAAATACTTCTGAATTAATCAAATTCTGTAAAATAGTATAACATAGGCATCTAGAGTATTCACCAATATACTGTATTGGGGCTAACAATATGTACTGAATTGGGGCTAACAATATGTACTGAATTGGGGCTAACAATATGTACTGAATTGGGGCTAACAATATACTGTATTGAGGCTAACAATATACTGTATTGGGGCTATAACAATATACTGTATTGAGGCTAACAATATATTGTATTGGGGCTATAACAATATACTGTATTGGGGCTATAACAATATACTGTATTGGGGCTAACAATATGTACTGTATTGGGGCTAACAATATACTGTATTGGGGCTATAACGATATACTGTATTGGGGCTATAACGATATACTGTATTGGGGCTAACAATATGTACTGTATTGGGGTTAACAATATACTGTATTGGGGCTATAACAATATACTGTATTGGGGCTAACAATATACTGTATTGGGGCTAACAATATACTGTATTGAGGCTAACAATATACTGTATTGGGGCTAACAATATACTGTATGGGGGCTAACAATATACTGTATTGGGGCTAACAATATACTGTATTGTGGCTATAACAATATACTGTATTGGGGCTAGCAATATACTGTATTGGGGCTAACAATATACTGTATGGAGGCTAACAATATACTGTATTGGGGATAACAATATACTGTATTGGGGATAACAATATACTGTATGGGGGCTAACAATATACTGTATTGGGGCTAGCAATATACTGTATTGGGGCTAACAATATGTACTGTATTGGGGCTAAAACTATACTGTATGGGGGCTAACAATATACTGTATTGGGGCTAACAATATATATATTGGGGCTAACACATAAATTCTAAAATATGCACAGTGGGCTTGTTGCAAGATAATGAAATTATGAGCATTTGCTGATCTGGATCCGTGGGCTTTTTGCTGTATACCGGTAATGAAAATAGCATTCGCTGAGCTGGATCTTCTAGACATGGATGGGCTTGTTGCATCATCCTGTGACAGTACATCTACTAACGTTTAGCAAGGTTTATCCTGAAATTCTGAGTACTTAAACTGGACTATGGAACTAGATTTAACATTAATTTACATTAATTTACATATGGCATCGTTTGAGCTGTTCTTTCAGATAAAATAATTAGATGTTGAAAATGCTCAATTTTAGGGTCCAAAATCGGGAGTTTTCTCCAATATCGAGAGAGTTGGCAAGTACGAAAATCATCTAGGGTTGTTGACATCACCAACCTGTCATGATTATCAAGAAATACATCAGTAGTTAGGTGAATACATTTATACACAGGATAAATGTATGTTATACTAATTAATTACATACTCAGATGTTCTAATTCCCTGACACAGGATGAATGTATGTTATAATTACGAACTCAGCCATTCTAATTCCCTGATCAGAGTTGCTATAGGTTAGTGTAATATGATTGGCCATTGCATTCTAATAGCGATGACTTTGATACTGGGCAGTAACTACTTAGAAACATTATGGCATTTAGCAGATGGCCGTCCACGTAATGATTGATTGTTTAATGCCCACACCTGTAGTGGACACCTGAGGACTCTAACCTGGCAGTGACCACCAACAATGACCAGTAATTACGTACTAATAGTTGTTCAGTAGGGAAAGCCTTGCCCCAGTTTGTCAGTACATCACCTTTCCACTGCCAATTGCTTGTTAACATGTTGAAATGCTGTTATTAAGAAAAATTTAACCAGCCATAATTCAAGGTAACAGATTTTTACATTGATAATGTGAACCTGTCTTTTAAGACCAATAAAACTAAAACTAAAACATTTGAGATATTTCTAGACAGGTGATAGAGCTATAGACGGGTGACAGAGCTACAAACAGGTGATAGAGCTATAGACAAGTGACAGAGCTATAGACAGGTGATAGAGCTATAGACAGGTGATAGAGCTATAGACAGGTGATAGAGCTATAGACAGGTGATAGAGCTACAGACAGGTGATAGAGCTACACACAGGTGACAGAGAGCGATAGACAAGTGCTAGAGCTATAGACAGGTGATAGAGCTGAAGGCAGGTGACAGAGCTACAAATAGGTGACAGAGAGCGATAGACAAGTGCTAGAGCTATAGACAGGTGACAGAGCTAAACACAGGTGACAGAGAGCGATAGACAAGTGCTAATGCTATAGACAGGTGATAGAGCTATAGACAAGCGTAGACCTATAGACAGGTGACAGAGCAACAAACAGGTGACAGAGAGCGATAGGCATGTGATAGAGCTAGAGACAGGTGATAGAGCTACAGACAGGTGTAAGAGCTATAGCCAGGTGACAGAGCTACACACAGGTGACAGAGAGCGATAGACAGGTGCTAGAGCGATAGACAGGTGATAGAGCTATAGACAAGTGTAGACCTATAGACAGGTGACAGAGCTACACACAGGTGACAGAGAGCGATAGACAGGTGCTAGAGCTATAGACAGGTGACAGAGCTACAAACAGGTGACAGAGAGCGATAGACATGTGATAGAGCTTTAGACATGGGATAGAGCTTTAGACAGGTGATAGAGCTACAGACAGGTGATACAGCTATAGATAGGTGACAGAGAGCGATAGACAAGTGCTAGAGCTATAAACAGGTGATAGAGCTAAAGGCGGGTGATAGGGCTACAGACAGGTGACAGAGCTACACACAGGTGACAGAGAGCGATAGACAAGTGCTAATGCTATAGACAGGTGATAGAGCTAAAGGCAGGTGACAGAGCTACAAACAGGTGACAGAGAGCGATAGACAGGTGATAGAGTTATAGACAGGTGATAGAGCTATAGACAGGTGACAGAGCTACAAACAGGTGACAGAGAACGATAGACAGGTGATAGAGTTATAGACAGGTGACAGAGCTATAGATAGGTGATAGAGCTATAGACAGGTTATAGAGCTATAGACAGGTGACAGAGCGACAAACAGGTGATAGAGCTATAGACAGGCGATAGAGCGATAGACAGGTGATAGAGCTACAGACAGGTGACAGAGCTATAGACAGTTGATAGAGCTATAGACAGGTGATCGAGCTATAGACAGGTGACAGAGCTCAAGACAGGTGATAGAGCTATAGACGGGTGACAGAGCTATAGACAGGTGCTAGAGCTATAGACAGGTGATAGAGCTGTAGACAGGTGGTAGAGCTATAGACAGGTGATAGAGATATAGACACGTGACAGAGCTATAGACAGGAGATAGAGCTACAGACAGGTGATACAGCTATAGATAGGTGACAGAGAGCGATAGACAAGTGCTAGAGCTATAAACAGGTGATAGAGCTAAAGGCGGGTGATAGGGCTACAGACAGGTGACAGAGCTACACACAGGTGACAGAGAGCGATAGACATGTGATAGAGCTACAGACAGGGGATAGAGCTATAGACAGGGGCTAGCGCTATAGACAGGTGATAGAGCTATAGACAGGTGATAGAGCTATAGACAGGTGACAGAGCTAAAGACAGGTGATAGAGCTATAGACAGGTGATAGAGCGATAGACAGGTGATAGAGTTATAGACTGGTGATAGAGCTATAGACAGGTAACAGAGCTACAAACAGGTGACAGAGAGCGATAGACATGTGATAGAGCTACAGACAGGTGATAGAGCTATAGACAGGTGCTAGCGCTATAGACAGGTGATAGAGCTATAGACAGGTATTAGAGCTTTAGACAGGTGATAGGGCTACAGACAGGTGATAGAGCTATAGACAGGTGACAGAGCTACAAACAGGTGACACCAATTGGTACATCACGATAACTGGTCTGGACCCAGCACTGCATACATGCCTTGTATTATGTGGGTTGGCTATAAATCAATGCACCTTAAATATTTCCAATTAATCAATAGCAATGAGCAGAGGTGCAATGCCCATCAATTTGATGCCATAACCCACCCACCTATCCAAACCCCAAAAAGGGAAGTAAACAAGAGTCCCATAGGCCCTAATGCATGGTCACCTGATTGAAATCCTGACTGATACACATAGTGTTAGGTTGATCTACCTTTAAATGAATGAAATCCAATTGGGCATTTGAATGGTCCTCACTGTATAGTGAACATCAGAGAGTGATTTCAAAAATAAATCACCAGCAACTTTTAGAGATTTCATTCGAGGGCTTAATGTGCTAATGAAGACTATGGAGCCCTTGAACCCACCTGAGGGGATTATAAGCCGTCTTGAGAAAGCGTTCTGACCCTCATCAACTTTGGATTAATCATGACATGTTAGTCTAGCTCCACCTGCAAGTAACTTTCCGAGATGTCATTTGAAGATTTTTCAAAGTGACCACTTATATAATTAACATGACCACCATCTCCCCAGCATTGAAGCCCCTAGTGGAATGAACCCCTTCCAGAGTTAATTGAGTATAGATTCAAATCCTTAATATAAGGATCCTCACTCCAAGGATCATTTTATAGAATAGTTGTAAAAGTCCACCATAAAGTTTTATAAATCTTTCCTATTAAACCATGCAACTTTGTGGAAGTTTAAGTATAATGGTAAATTTGGATGAAAATGGCTGATATTTTGTATCCTTTGATCATGCTATGTTTGGGGTTATTGACATCCTTTAACAACACCCAGAGTTATTAATGAGGACAGCTCCCTAAAGGGAGACACCGGTACCGTTAGAAAGAAAAGGTAGATGGGATAGGAACTGCTGAAAGCCACATGGGCCCGCAATTTATTGGCGTTTTATGATACACATGCACCGGGATAACTTTATGTTAATTGTTATAACAGCTATTTTCAGGTATCAGGACATGACATGTGTTTTGCGCTACCCACTAGGGATTTAGCGTGTCATCCCGTGGACAGCAGGAATTCAGGTCGTTTAGGTACCCGGTCGTTTCGGTACTTCTGAAAGTCGTTTCGGTACTTCTGAAAGTCGTTTCGGTATTTCTGAAAGTCGTTTCGGTAAAGTCGTTTCGGTACTTCTGAAAGTTGTTTCGGTACTTCTGAAAATCGTTTAGGTACTTATGGAAAACGCACTTTGGTACCAAGTTTTAGTCAACGTCACCACTTTTTGCGTGCTGTATACCTTCAAGGGAAGTAACTCTAAGTCAAACTTGTGCTATAATACACGTGTTTGTATCAGATTGTTATTTTGATTTGCTCATGTTTCTAATATTTTTCTTTGATAGATTTTTTGAAGTGGTCTTTGCTTGTTTTGATACAGTCCATGTATATTTGATATAAGCACGAACTTGATATCTAATATGTCAGTGACATAAGTTTGTTTTTACACGTCACGAATCATGAATACCAAAAACAAAACAAGATTAATATTATTACATTGATGAATAATTTTATATATATAACATGTTTAATTAATAAATAGCTAAGTATAGCAGGACATATATATAACATGTTTCATTCATATTTCAATATTCAATAATTTCTAAATATAACGGGACATATATATAATGTATTAATAATAATTAATTAAGAATAATAATAATACTAAAACACATAACAATAACAATAGGTATTTCCATCCGAAACGGAAATCCCTAATTATTAGCTAAGTCTAACGGGACATATATATAACATGTTTAATTCATATTTCAATAATTTTTAAGTATAGCGGGACATATATATAACCGTCATTTTTATGACAAGTTGGTGAATTCCCTCAACGTTGAGCTACTCCGATCTACTCAGCTGCTCAGTTAAAAACGCGAACGTTAAATAAACAACCATCACGTATGTTGCGGGATCACATTTGGAGTTTGAAAACAATGATTGACTGATCTGCTTGATTGTTTTAACAACTACGAAAGCAAACGTTAAATAAACAACCAACAATAAATAATATTTATCAACTAATAAACGAAGTACCGAAAATAAACAACCAACAATAAATGACAAATGAGAAATATTTATGAACTAAAAAACGAAGTACCGAAAAAATCGGTGAAGTACCGAAACTACTTACAAAAAGTACCGAAACCTCTTATTTTTGAAGTACCGAAACTAACGTGTACCGAAACGACTGTACCCCGACAGCAGTGTCCGAACAACTGAAATTCAACCATTTTTCAATGTTTCATGAAGTCTACTGAAAATTATACTACGGTTATGACAAAATCGCATGTTTTCTGGAACTGGGTCATTTTACTAGGGGGACGGATTTGGGAACCTTCATTCTGTTATAGGTGTATTGACAGACGAGGCTATTGTACCTGTGGTACAACCAATCGCAAAAAAAAAGTTAAAAACTTCAACAGAAAAGAAAATACACAAACTGTGTATTCATGAGCAACAAAAAAGGATGAGAACCTTTCAGGAGTGGCATGGAAAAAGTCGTGGCTCAATTATGATACTGACACAAACTTAATGAAATGTAGGGTACACTCAGAAGATGATTCCGAAATGTCCAGGAAGGATTGAACAGATTTGCAACAAAAAATATATACACATGTACAGACTCCTGTTGGGGGCCTACGTAAAAAAAGAATAACACAGAAAACTGTTTCATGTTTCTGTGTCATTTCTTAAAAATCAGTCTTAAAAGGAAAAATAAAAAAAAAGGTAAGGAGCCAAAACAAGCATTTTACAGAAAATTAAAAACCTTCATTATTTGTGTAAAAACACTAAGATGCCAGGATTGTGCATCTAGCTAGGTTGATTTTCTTTTGGGGGGGACCCCCCTCCTGAATAAGAGAGGAGTACGGGGGTCCACCAGTTATTAAAAGTTAGTGCCAACCCCTGGGCCCTGCTGGATGAGCATTGTTGGTGTTACAGTATCATAGGCTGCACAGTAATATGTTGCTGTTATATTAGCGGACGATATTAGCTCTCGCCAGTCTCGGTATTTTACTGTATCGTAATAATACACATTCATAAACAGATCACATCGAATTATATAATTAGAAGTTTAGTTTGTGAAGACTGTTGGTACGCTTCTTTGCAATACAGTAAAAATTCATTTGCACCATAATCACAGCACCATATGAGAATATCTCATAAGATGAAGAGAATCCATCAGCTGTCCATGTCAGCTCAATGCAAGATAATCTATTCGATGTCTTTGAATTCGAAACAATATGTCTTACTTACCTGACGTGTAACGAACAATGAAATAAACCACAAATCCAAATTTTCACGTATTCACTTTGGTACTTCCTGCCACAAGCAACGGCGGGCTATTTTCGGTTCGTGCTCGACAGCTAAGCCCTGCTTGACGTCACCATTAGCAACATATGTACACTACGCAGGGAGGTAACTCTTGCAAACCAAAGATTAAGGATGCATAACTCATCAAAGCAAGAGACAATATTATTTTGAGATGTCTTTCGATTCGAACAAAAATGGTTTCATACATGGCTCATTAATATTTCTAAATGATTGAAAACATGTTTTGATACCAAATTTCAAATGGCGAACTGATAAATATTGCTTTTATGATTATTTTTTTCTCAGCAGGGTTGTCAATCTCCCCGACTGTGAGTGGGAGATCATATTCCTCCAGTGTATTTATTTTCGATGTGGGAGATTTAGCAACAACATTTTTTCACCAAACTGATCTTCTATTTGTACCAGTCAACTCTATGATATAACATTATTATCACTCAGCAATTCTGACTATATATATCTTTTTATAAAAAATAAAGCCACATTTTTAATGATCACCAATAGCAATATGATAAAATAAGATATCCTATCTTTATAAGATATTTGAATCCATTCCATCGTCATTATATGTATCATTTACATGATTTGATTTTTTTTGTCCTATTAATATATTACAGTCCATTTGATGCAATGTCCAAAAATGGTGCGACTCCCCTGCCTGCTTTCTGTACATATGGACTCTTGTGTTTGAATGTACTAGATATGGTTGCTTGGCAGTGTACAGCATATTCCTCGTCTTAACATTGTCGTTAATAGAACAACTTTGTTAGCCTTTCATTCCAGCTAATCACTGGTTAAATCGTGAACTATATACTTTAAACTAAGTCTAATTGTCAGTCAATTAAGATCAATGTAATTTTGGTAGCCAAATAAATACAGCCAAAATATCATAATCTTAGGTCTTCTAGTTCCTTTGAGAAGCAGTTGCTTGATGGTTTTAACAAATTTAACCTCAGGTGGCAGAGTACAGTAGAAATGGCTTGACCCTAAAAATAAAGGGCATCTCTCGGATAAACATGGATAGCGGATTCATCCTGCACAACACACCTACATATATATATATATTTATAAACTACATGTTTAATAGGTGTTTTTTAGAAGAACATTTTTTTTTCAAAAAGCAATTTCCCCAGATTTGGGACTTCTGAAAACCATGGTTACCATATCAAAAAACACCAAAATATGCAAAAAATCATGATTTTTAACCCAGAATTTGACCCCCGCAAGTAGAATTGTTTTTCTTAAAACCTGTCTGAAATTAAATATCGCCTACTCGGTAACAGAAATACTCACGTTTTAGCATAGGTCATTCCGGTGGATTTTTCACAATATTTACACATGTGCTGAGTACAAAAATAGACTACCTGAAAAGCTAGCTTTTGTTGTGTAGACACAGATTCGTAAATGCCCAAAATTGTAGTCTCAAACCAAATTCGACTTTTCTTTTTTTTAAATTATGAAGCCCACATAGTCCACTTCATCATGTATATGCCAATTTTAGTGCTGATTTTTTTTTTAAATTTTGATACATGTTATATTACAGGGGTTATTCATTGTATAAAAATATCACCCATGGCCACCGTACGCTACTGTACTCTGCTACCTTATACATCCCTTTTTTTCCCCAAAAATTCAATCAAAACCTTTTAAATGTCTGGAAAATGACACAATGAACAAAAAGATGTATCCGTTTCCTTTCTCACTTTAAAAGTGACCGAGTAATATGAATTCTCCTGCTAGGTGATTTTTTACCAATTCTGCTCTCAAACTACCAACAAAGGGAGGTAATCTGAAAAATTAAAACTTGAATAACTTTGTAGTTTTCAGGAATAATTTTTTTTTTGGGGTAAAATATGATGCTTTAAGATCATGTGCATGTGAAAAACAAAACAGAACAGTGATACAAGGATGTTTCTGTCTTGTGTGATGACGTCATAGTTACTGTGATGTCATCATAACTATGACGTCATCAATGGGCATATGTGACATCATCAAGGCTCACTGATATCAAAATGAATACCAGGAAACCCATCACAACAACAAACTAGAAACAGACACACTTCCCGTAACCGATGAACAGCACAAAACTGTCAGATATTCTGAAACATCAGACAAATGACACCATAGCAACCGTTGTTTACTTTCCTCGCCTAGAATTGACAGTGACCCCAGACATTGGTCATTTTACATATTTCACTAGAAAAAAAAGTTTTCTTCAGCTGTAATTATGGAAATAAAATTTATTGACATTATTGACTTTGTTAATTTAATCTGTAAGCTGAATCAAGTGGAAAAAAACATATAAAATAGTGTAATTAGAATGAAAACAGATATTTTACCCATTTTCAATAAATACAACTTTATGTGTTAGTTACCATGGATACCGGGTGCTGAACTAAGTGAAACAGACTGAAATCTGGTCTGAATGCATCAGGAGATAGCCTGTTAATTATTTGTTGTTTGGTATCAACTTTACCAATTACACAATTGACACATATGTGATGAAGTGTGAAGTGCCTGTGAAAAGGGCGAGTTAACCCCTCTTTATACATTCACAGGTAATAGGCTAGTGACCTATATATTGACCTTTATATGTAACTTTTTAAACGTTTTGAGTAGTTTTAAGCAATAATGAATGAAAGTGAAGCTGAATAAAGCATAAAAAGGCTTTTTTTCAGAAAAAATCAATGTCTGTGTGTATAAGGTGGCAGAGTACAGTAGAAATGGCTTGACCCTAAAAATAAAGGGCATCTCTCGGATAAACATGGATAGCGGATTCATCCTGCACAACACACCTACATATATATATATATTTATAAACTACATGTTTAATAGGTGTTTTTTAGAAGAACATTTTTTTTTTCAAAAAGTAATTTCCCCAGATTTGGGACTTCTGAAAACCATGGTTACCACATCAAAAAACACCAAAATATGCAAAAAATCATGATTTTTAACCCAGAATTTGACCCCCGCAAGTAGAATTGTTTTTCTTAAAACCTGTCTGAAATTAAATATCGCCTACTCGGTAACAGAAATACTCACGTTTTAGCATAGGTCATTCCGGTGGATTTTTCACAATATTTACACATGTGCTGAGTACAAAAATAGACTACCTGAAAAGCTAGCTTTTGTTGTGTAGACACAGATTCGTAAATGCCCAAAATTGTAGTCTCAAACCAAATTCGACTTTTCTTTTTTTTAAATTATGAAGCCCACATAGTCCACTTCATCATGTATATGCCAATTTTAGTGCTGATTTTTTTTTTAAATTTTGATACATGTTATATTACAGGGGTTATTCATTGTATAAAAATATCACCCATGGCCACCGTACGCTACTGTACTCTGCTACCTCAGTGACTTTGAATAATGGAAAGGCCATTTATTAAACAAACTTTATATTCCTTCATCCAACCAAGCTATAAATGCCATAAATCAATACCATGATGGCACTCCAGACCTAGACCTTATGGATTTTAGAGATTTTACCTCTATGATCCTGAAAATTTCTCAAGGTCACGTATTATAACATGATTGACAGCTTTTCATTCCAGCGGGCTACATGCCAAATATCATGACCATAAGTTTCTTAGTTATTCAGAAGGTGTATGCATGTCTACTGTCAATAGACACTCCTGGTTTCAAAACTTGTCAACCCTAACCTTGAAAGAAATTCAAATAATGTTTTTTGACCTTTGGTAGCCCAGCACTTTAGTATGCTTAAGGCAAAATTTCAAGACCTAAGACCTCTTGGTTATTTAGCATTTTTTTTTTTAAATTATCAATACAGATGATATTGAAAGTGGGTCAAGGGCATTTGTTTGTATGGATCTGATAGCCTTTCACCCCTGTAATTTTCTACTGGCCAAATACCATGGCCATATTCAGCAGATGTTGCTTAAATGTTTAGCCCATTTCACCCCTGTGACCTTGATAGAAGACCAAAGTAATTTATTCCAACATACTTGATAACAATTAATTCTTCCACATATATAAGCCAATATTAGGATCTAGGCCTCTTGGTTATTCAGATGTAGTTGTTGAAGTTCATTTAACCCCTGTAACCATAAAAGTGGGTCAAGGTATTCTATTTGAACCAAGCTAAAAATGAAACATGCATAACTAAGAACAAAGAGGAAACTTACGAAAGGCAGCTCGTGTAACTTCCATGAAATAGCAAACTTTATGTGTCAACATCTATGATTGGTACATACCAATCACCTGGCAGCTTAACCTTGGTCTTCTGACCAATCCCAAAATAACAACACATTTCTATAGATCAAGAGGAACCTATGTATGAAAATTCAAGAAAGATCCATCCAGTTCCTTTTGAAAAATAGTAGTAATTAACTTTAACTCGGAATATATGATGGCCAACTCAGGCTGACATCTTGTTATTCCAGTCACTTTCAAATTGTTTCATGGTAAAGGGACAATGGTTAATGTGGCACCAAATAATCACAAACATATTATAATCTGAAGTATACAATTCACACAGTAGAACACACAGGGATCTGTCTAAACGGTTAATGGCACTGCAACCAGCATCAATCAGACATAATTATCATAACTAGAAGTTATCTGGTAGTCATACAGAACAGATGATTCTATTAAGATTGAACCATTTCAGACAGTAAAGGTTCTCTCTACCTAAAGATGTATGCACCAGGCCATATTGTCTGGTCTATAGAGATTTCAGGATAACAGTGTTTGTTTTACAGTTTTCACAATTTGTTTCTGAACGTCAAACATTAGTAATGTTAGCAGCTGAGAATCTACAGACAGTCAACACTGACAAAGAAAATCTTCTTGATTTTTTCTTTTTCACAATTCTCTGCAATATCATATGGAATTCCACCATATACAGTAAAACCAGTTAATCTGGACATAAGGAGGCACTATAACAAGGTTTTACTGTATCATTAAACAAATGACAATTACTCAATCTGTGTTTTGAATCCTTTTATTTGACATAGCAGTACAATTATACAGTACAGAATAAGGATTAAAAAGTATCAAATGAGATTTTATTAAAAATATACCAGCCGAAGCTTATCTTTCAGTTAAAGTGTTCAAACACTTTTATTCCTTTATATATATATATAAAAAAAAAATCTTAACTAAATTTTCAACCAACAAATATGACAATGAATTATTATTAGATTGGACTAGAAGTGAAAACATTCTGCATCATTTCATTAAACATTAAGTTGCAACTACATTTAATCGTGAAATTTAGACTTGAGGTAATTTTTTTTATCAAAGCTATAAAGACCATAACGGTTTATTTGATTTAGACTAGAGGTAGATGCTGTAACAGGTTTTTTTTTAGTTTTTTCCCCCTTTAACTTCAAAACACTTTATTAGCTAAATGTTACATTTATAACTTTGACTACAAAGCATGTAGCTACATTTTGTAGGTAATATGACTTGTGTGCTTTATGAAACATATTTGAGACTTAAACTCAACAAATGAAAAAGTTATAGGAATAGCCTAGAGGCGAAGACACAGGGCCAGCTTGTTATCAACTTCAGGAATACCTTACACATTATACCTGTCACTTTTTTGTAAGAGTTACCTCCCTTATTTCTTCCTAACTATCATAAGCTGATAATTCAAAATTACTAAAGCGCTAACAGAGCACAAGTGTGATCAACAGACATCAAAACCAAAATAACTATTTCTAAAATTTCTTTCTTTGGGTTTTTCAATTTGGAACTCTTTGAAATAAATGGAACTGTAAGATAGCTTATTTATTTAAGTACAAATAAGAATTTAAACATATCAAATTAATAGCACTTCGGCATATGATAACAAATATTCTGGGGAGAAAGAGAATACAGTATGTGTGATCTCTCTCCATGTGGAATTATTGTATAAGTGATCTCTCTCCATATTGGACTACTGTATGTGTGATCTCTCTCCATGTGGGATTACCTTATGTGTGATCCCTCTCCATGTGGGATTACCGTATGTGTGATCTCTTTCCATGTGGGATTACTGTATGTGTGATCTCTCTCCATGTGGGATTACTGTATGTGTGATCTCTCTCCATGTGGAATTATTGTATAAGTGATCTCTCTCCATATGGGACTACTGTATGTGTGATCTCTCTCCATGTGGGATTACCTTATGTGTGAACTCTCTCCACGTGGGATTACTGTATGTGTGATATCTCTCCATGTGGCTTTACTGTATGTGTCATTTCTCTCCATGTGGGATTACCTTATGTGTGAACTCTCTCCACGTGGGATTACTGTATGTGTGATATCTCTCCATGTGGGATTACCGTATGTGTGATCTATCTCCATGTGGGATTACCGTATGTGTGATCTATCTCCATGTGGGATTACCGTATGTGTGATCTATCTCCATGTGGGATTACCGTATGTGTGATCTATCTCCATGTGGGATTACCGTATGTGTGATCTCTCTCCATGTGGAATTACCTTATGTGTGATCTCTCTCAATGTGGGATTACTGTATGTGTGATCTCTCTCCATGGGGAATTATTGTATAAGTGATCTCTCTCCATATGGGACTACTGTATGTGTGATCTCTCTCCATGTGGGATTACCTTATGTGTGATCCCTCTCCATGTGGGATTACTGTATGTGTGATCTATCTCCATGTGGGATTACCGTATGTGTGATCTCTCTCCATGTGGAATTACCTTATGTGTGATCTCTCTCCATGTGGGGTTACTGTATGTGTGATCTATCTCCATGTGGGATTACCGTATGTGTGATCTATCTCCATGTGGGATTACCGTATGTGTGATCTCTCTCCATGTGGAATTACCATATGTGTGATTTCTCTCCATGTGGGATTGCTTTATGTGTGATCTTTCTCCATGTGGGATTACTGTATGTGTGATCTTTCTCCATGTGGGATTACCTTATGTGTGATCTCTCTGCACGTGTGATTACTGTATGTGTGATCTCTCTCCATGTGGAATTACCTTATGTGTGATCTCTCTCAATGTGGGATTACTGTATGTGTGATCTCTCTCCATGGGGAATTATTGTATAAGTGATCTCTCTCCATATGGGACTACTGTATGTGTGATCTCTCTCCATGTGGGATTACTATATGTGTGATCTATCTCCATGTGGGATTACCGTATGTGTGATCTCTCTCCATGTGGAATTACCATATGTGTGATTTCTCTCCATGTGGGATTACCTTATGCGTGATCTCTCTCCATGTGGGATTACTGTATGCGTGATCTCTCTCCATGTGGAATTATTGTATAAGGGATCTCTCTCCATATGGGACTACTGTATGTGTGATCCCTCTCCATGTGGGATTACCTTATGTGTGATCCCTCTCCATGTGGGATTACTGTATGTGTGATCTTTCTCCATGTGGGATTACCTTATGTGTGATCTTTCTCCACGTGGGATTACTGTATGTGTGATCTCTCTCCACGTGGGATTTCTGTATGTGTGATATCTCTCCATGTGGGTTTACCGTATGTGTGATCTCTTTCTATGTAGGAATACTGTATGTTTGATCTCTCTCCACGTGGGATTACCGTGTGTGATCTCTTTCCATGTAGGATTACTGTATGTGTGATATCTCTCCATGTGGCTTTACTGTATGTGTCATTTCTCTCCATGTGGGATTACCTTATGTGTGATCTCTCTCCATGTGGGATTACCGTATGTGTGATATCTCTCCATGTGGCTTTACCGTATGTGTGATTTCTCTCCATGTGGGATTACCTTATGTGTGATCTCTCTCCACGTGGGATTACTGTATGTGTGATCTCTCTCCACGTGGGATTACTGTATGTGTGATATCTCTCCATGTGGGTTTACCGTATGTGTGATCTCTTTCTATGTAGGAATACTGTATGTTTGATCTCTCTCCATGTGGGATTACTGTGTGTGTGATCTCTCTCCATGTGGGATTACTGTATGTGTGATATCTCTCCATGTGGGATTACCGTATGTGTGATCTCTTTCTATGTAGGAATACTGTATGTTTGATCTCTCTCCATGTGAGATTAACTTATGTGTGATCTCTCTCCATGTGGGATTACAGTATGTGTGATCTCTCTCCATGTGGGATTACTGTATGTGTGATCTCTCTCCATGTGGGATTACAGTATGTGTGATCTCTCTCCATGTGGGATTACTGTATGTTTGATCTCTCTCCATGTGGGATTACTGTATGTTTGATCTCTCTCCATGTGGGATTACCTTATGTGTGATCTCTCTCCATGTGGGATTACCTTATGTGTGATCTCTCTCCATGTTGGATTACTATGTGTGATCTCTCTCCATGTGGGATTCCTGTATGTGTGATCTCTCTCCATGCGTGATCTCTTTCCATGTGGGATTACTGTATGTGTGATCTCTCTCCATGTGGGATTACTGTATAAGTGATTTCTCTCCATGTGGGATTACTGTGTGTGTAATCTCTCTCCATGTGGGTTTACCTTATGTGTGATCTCTCTCCACGTGGGATTACCTTATGTGTGATCTCTCTCCACGTGGGATTACCGTATGTGTAATCTCTCTCCATGTGGGATTACTGTATGTGTGATCTCACTCCATGTGGGATTACCTTATGTGTGATCTCTCTCCATGTGGGATTACTGTATGTGGGATTTCTCTCCATGAGGGATTACTGTGTGTGTGATCTCTCTCCATGTGGGATTACTGTATGTGTGATCTCTCTCCATTTTGGATTACCCCATGTGTGATCTCTCTCCTTGTTGGATGACTGTATGTGTTCTCTTTCCATGTGGGATTCATAGACTTATCTCAGGGCTCATTAGTTTATGAAACTTGAAGTTGAATTTCAGTATGTGACTCTATACAGGTGAGCTTAAAACCCTTCCAAATTATTACCTACAGTAAGGTTCCTTCAGCAGCAACACTAGACAGATCAAAATACTGTCACTATCCGCACAACAGTGAGGCTGACCAGTTAATGTCAAGGCAGATATACCTTATGATTAAATGTAATATAATCAAGTGTTTTGGAAGACAGTGAAAAATGTGTCACAGAGAATCTGAAAATGGCCTAATGGGAGGCACATCAGATTAATTTCAGTAGGTCTACAAGAATGTTTTCTACCACAATACGCTGTGTTATTCCACTCTCAGATCATTGTATAAACGCGCTGACTGTTAGATAAATATGAGTTATATACCACACGTGGTATATGATCTACACAAGTTTTGATTGGTCGAGAAGATGAACTTTGACCGGGACGACTTTTTCCACGCGCTTTTTGCCACAATCTGTTTTGTTTACGTCGTCTGCTGTCAACATTCGACAAATGTTGGTGACTTTGTGAGGTTATGCGGAAAGGGGGGTTATTAAGGCAATACTAAAAGAAGATGATACTTAAAGATTTGATCGCTAGTTTAAGGCAAAATTGCTGAAGTCGCTCAAGAGCGTTTCGACATCACACCGTCACGTGTCCAGGTCGTGAAACCAAAACAAGATCTGTCATATTGTTGGAAAATATTTCGTTCTCCCAATGTCCTGTTATCGCTATTTGGACGGTCTGACTATGGCTGAACTGTCACTATAAACGTCAACCATAGAACCGTCACGAAGAAACGTAGAAAGTTTGTCTTCGTCACTTGGCGGGCAGCAGACTTCGTACGATATGCTTACGCGCATATAGTCCGTGGTTACTTTATATAAATAAATGCAATACTGCTACTCCCAATGTTTAAAGTCTTTCATCTATTATATTTTCATGAAGTCGTTGCCGAAACATTAATTTTGACAATTATTAAATTTGTAAAAAAAAAAACATTTTTGACTATTAATGAGTGACTTTTTACATATGGGTCATATCACTCCGCCAGCCTTGTCAACAAACACATGTGCGTATGTTATTTCCGACTGATCATGAGATTGTGGTAGAAACAGATCACACGACTCGTGGGTTTTGAGTATGGTATTTATTTCACTCGAGTTAGTGAATTTTCAAAAGGTACAGAAAGACACTCGCTAAAGCTCGTGTCTTTTGTAACTTTTGAAAATTAACTAACTCGAGTGAAATAAATACCATATTCAACAACCACTCGTAGTGTAACCTCTATATATATCACATAAACCTATTGGCTATGGTGTGTAAATTCTAAGACCAAGAAATAACTTCAGTGTGCTAACTCCATTCATCTTAATGTGTCAGAGTTAACAGACCTAATATATAGGTACCATGTAAAACGTCAATGTCAATCAAGCTAGCAACTTTCAGCTAACATGTCCCCAGCACTCATCAAAGTGTCCATATCAGGGAATAAGACCATTCTGGCCATATGAAAAATAGTTCTTGTTTGAAAAGCAGGAGTTACTCTCTTCAGGGCCAATCTCCATATTTCCATGTTTTGCAATGACAGAATTATTATAGGAGAAATTCTTTATTTACCCCTGAAAAAGTCAAATTCTGAGACACTTGCTTGAAAACTCTCCATCATTTAGAAAAAAATGAAAACTTCCAATAGAAACGATGCACTTTCTTAATTTATCCTGACTTTTCATGCTTATCACAAAAATAATTGTGTACAAGAATCATTGCATTTCACATATATCAACATATAAAAAAGAGCAATTTAATCAAGAACAGTCTGTTTATACAAGACATAGAAAACTGTCATTGTATGGTGTTCATCCTAGTTGTAAGGTCTATGTCAGCTGCTGTATCCCCAATAAAATGTAGGTTTACCAGTGACAAGTCGCTCCCGCGCAACAAACGCTGTAAAGGATGATATACAGTTGCCGATAAAGTAGTCAGATTTTCCTAATATGGCCAGGTCTATCTGTGGTAGCCAGGGATCTAAGTGATGAACTTTAACCTGTAATATAAACCATTTATCATAAGTCAGATAAAAAAAAATAGTTTCAAGCACTTTTGGGATTGAAATTGAAAATCTACAGCAAAAACATGACATAATTATATAAGAGCTCCACTGTTCTGAGCTATTGTAAAAGTTCCTCTAGAGGACTAGTGCTGAGTCTGAGCTACTGTAAATGTTCCTCTAGAGGACGAGCGCTGAGTCTGAGCTACTGTAAAAGTTCCTCTAGAGGACGAGCGCTGAGTCTGAGCTACTGTAAATGTTCCTCTAGAGGACGAGCGCTGAGTCCGAGCTACTGTAAAAGTTCCTCTAGAGGACTAGTGCTGAGTCTGAGCTACTGTAAAAGTTCCTCTAGAGGACTAGTGCAGAGTCTGAGCTACTGTAAATGTTCCTCTAGAGGACGAGCGCTGAGTCTGAGCTACTGTAAATGTTGCTCTAGAGGACGAGCGCTGAGTCTGAGCTACTGTAAAAGTTCCTCTAGAGGATGAGCGCTGAGTCTGAACTTCTGTAAATGTTCCTCTAGAGGACGAGCGCTGAGTCTGAGCTACTGTAAAAGTTCCTCTAGAGGATGAGCGCTGAGTCTGAACTTCTGTAAATGTTCCTCTAGAGGACGAGCGCTGAGTCTGAGCTACTGTAAATGTTCCTCTAGAGGACGAGCGCTGAGTCTGAGCTACTGTAAATGTTCCTCTAGAGGACGAGCGCTGAGTCTGAGCTACTGTAAAAGTTCCTCTAGAGGATGAGCGCTGAGTCTGAACTTCTGTAAATGTTCCTCTAGAGGGCGAGCGCTGAGTCTGAGCTACTGTAAAAGTTCCTCTAGAGGATGAGCGCTGAGTCTGAACTTCTGTAAATGTTCCTCTAGAGGGCGAGCGCTGAGTCTGAGCTACTGTAAAAGTTCCTCTAGAGGACGAGCGCTGAGTCTGAGCTACTGTAAAAGTTCCTCTAGAGGATGAGCGCTGAGTCTGAACTTCTGTAAATGTTCCTCTAGAGGACGAGCGCTGAGTCTGAGCTACTGTAAAAGTTCCTCTAAAGGAGGAGCGCTGAGTCTGAACTTCTGTAAATGTTCCTCTAGAGGGCGAGCGCTGAGTCTGAGCTACTGTAAAAGTTCCTCTAGAGGACGAGCGCTGAGTCTGAGCTACTGTAAAGTTCCTCTAGAGGACAAGCGCTTAGACGGAGCTACTGTAAAAGTTCCTCTAGAGGACTAGCGCTGAGTCTGAGCTACTGTAAAAATTCCTCTAGAGGACTAGCGCTGAGTCGGAGCTACTGTAAAAAATCCTCTAGAGGACTAGCGCTGAGTCTGAGCTACTGTAAAAGTTCCTCTAGAGGACTAGCGCTGAGTCGGAGCTACAGTAAAAGTTCCTCTAGAGGACTAGCGCTGAGTCTGAGCTACTGTAAAAATTCCTCTAGAGGACTAGCGCTGAGTCGGAGCTACTGTAAAAGTTCCTCTAGAGGACTAGCGCTGAGTCTGAGCTACTGTAAAAGTTCCTTTAGAGGACGAGCGCTGAGTCTGATCTACTGTAAAAGTTCCTCTAGAGGACTAGCGCTGAGTCTGAGCTACTTTAAAGTTCCTCTAGAGGACTAGCGCTGAGTCTGAGCTACTGTAAAAGTTCCTCTAGAGGACTAGTGCTGAGTCTGATCTACTGTAAAAGTTCCTCTAGAGGACTAGCTGAGATCATGTAAGAATTTGGAAGTCATAACTGTGAAACTGCTTCATTAGAGTCAGCTGACTCCTTCATTTTGACAAAAGTTTACCAATCTCCCTTGAAACTCCCTCATTCAAGTCCAAACTCACACAAAAACTTAAAATCTACATCCTGTGGTCAAATGATCTCCTGGTTACTGCTGAATGTGTGTAATGATCATTACAGGTGTGTCTGAATTAAATGAATGCTTTTTCAAGTTATTTTGATTCATAAAAAAAGGGAAAAATCAATTGAGTTATAATTAGTGGTATTTCTGAAATATATTCGTATCCGAGTCAGACAACATCTTTAACAAATAATGCTTTGAACTACTCTGGGAATGCCATGAATGATTTTGAGAACTAGCACATTTACCTGTGTACGTAGTTATTTATGTTTACAACCCAGGAGAGTATTTTCTGTATAAATTCCGAGGACAAAAAACATAATGTTTTTCATAACTACATACCAAACACACTCTTCATAGATTTAGCAAGTCATTATTCCCCTGCAAGATTTCAAGATCCTATGCCAATCCTGTTGTGAACGTGTGAACAACACGATCTTATCATCATTTGTTCTTACATTTTTCAGAAATTGGTTGTGGAAAGATATTAAATGTGGGGTGTAATGATTTACTTACTTATTTGACATTGTGTCTAATGTCTGACATGTACATCAAGGCCACCGATAAAACAAGGATACCTCACACAAAGTGTACACTTGTCCAGGATAAAACAAGGATACCTCACACAAAGTGTACACTTGTCCAGGATAAAACAAGGATACCTTACACAAAGTGTACACTTGTCCAGGATAAAACAAGGATACCTCACACAAAGTGTACACTTGTCCAGGATTCAAACCATCGGGACAACATATTGAGCAAAAGATCTCAGCAAAGCCTCGGGTCTCCTGCTCAATATTTTATCCCTTGGATTTGAATTACGTTATCCATAACTCACATCAGGGATGGGATTCTATTAGTCCAATATAAGAGAAAATATTTTCCTTGCTACAAGGTTGAGTGTGATTTATTTATCGAGACATCTCTATTATGTTTTTATCTGTATACAAGTACATCAGGGTCATCACCTAAAAATGAGGTAGTCAAGGTAAACTGGGACCAGGTGAGGTAGTCAAGGTAAACTGAGACCAGGTGAGGTAGTCAAGGTAAACAGAGACCAGGTGAAGTAGTCAAGGTAAACTGGGACCAGGTGTGGTAGTCAAAGTAAACTGAGACCAGGTGAGGTAGTCAAGGTAAATTGAGATCAGGTGAGGTAGTCAAGGCAAACTGAGACTAGGTGATAAGGTAGTCAAAGTAAATTGAGATCAGGTTAAGTACATGTAGATAACGTATATTAAGGTACGGTAAGAGTTAAGGTAAATTATAATCAGGTGAGGTAGTTTAGATAAGTTTAAATCAGATGAGGTAACTCCGGTAGATTTTTATCAGGAGAAGTGTTACAATAAACACAAAGGATGGAAGAGGGAAGAGGAGTCTTCTATCCGGTTTTGCATTTACAGTACATAAGGTTATTAATTTCAATTAGTTTAAAAAAGTTATCATTTTACTTACCTGGAAGTTTGTTAAATGGGTCTGAATTTCTTTTGTCATGGGATTCTTGTCTGTTGCAACATATATTTGCTGGATACCAGACAGTTGAACAATTTTTTCCAATAACCTGAAAAAGACAATTAGTTCTACAGAATGTTTCCCCTAAAACCCATCAGTACTTTTTCTATAGATTATTTTTCTATACCAGTATTTTTCCGTAAAGAACAAACAGATATACTGGTACTTTTGAGAATATCATTTTAATTGTCCATGGTATATTTTACTTCTATAACATTACACACCATTATTTGTTCCACAGAATATTTTCGCGTAGTTATTACTATTTTTACAACAGAATACTTTCCCTAGGACCATTCACATTTTCTAGTCATACTTGTGTAAAATTGGCATAAACATTGTTGTACGATATTTGGAATCGAGAATTTGTACATGTAACACTCTTGTACAACGAAAACATACCTCCAACCCTGACCATTTTTCTTGCTCAAATGCACTCTGTCCAGTACTGGGATAACTTGTCGATCAGATGCAAACAAATTGATAGACAAACAAACACGGCAACTATGACATACAGGTAACCCTCTCTACTTCATAGGCAGGGAATCAAAACCAAATTTAAAACCTGTATTATTATTTAAAAGACCCAAAAATATGTTTGGTGATTTTTGTTATTTCTTAAATTAGCACTCCACCCCTCAAAAACAATGATTTAATGAATAAAACAAACACAAACTGGGACCATCCTTCCTATTTGTTTCAGTCGTGTTACCTGAAATATACCTTTTTTGTTTTCGCAGAAGGAACATGTGTTATTTCACTTATTCAGATCAGCAACATATGAAAACTTACAGCAGTGTTTTTTCTACCTAAATTTTACAACAGCCTGTTTTTACCTGAATTTGGAAAAACATAATTTTTATTGAAATTGGGAAGATATTCCCATCTTTTCTTCATTCAGGGGAAATAAAGGCCATTTTTGCTAGGGGAAGCGGCCTGTATCAGCTGTATGATAGTTCAAAAACATCTGATGTTATTTTGTTCACTTATATCTGATCCCACTAAAATAAGTATGTATATACAATTTGCTTAAATCAGGATTACCGGTAGATATACAGGAAGTATAAAGAGACCCATGGGGCCTGCGCTGCTTACCTGACCAGTATTACCATTATATGTGGGTGTGGAACTGAGTGTGGTACACAACATAACCTCTTGTCAAAGTATACTTATATATAAATTATCATCAAATAATGAGCAGTAGTTTAGAAGTTATAGTCTGGAAAAGCAATTCAGTTATTATTTTAACATTTAACATTGTGCTGTGACCTTGACCTTAAGGGTAAAATTGCAGTGATTTGACCTTTGACCCCATGTTTTGACCTTGTCATTTTGAATATAGACATGTGTATGGTTCATAACACAGTCTTTTTATATTTTTCATATTTTACTTCTGTAATCGCCCTGCATAATTTTTTGGTATCCATACTCAAAACGAAGCGCCCCACTGATCAACCCACAAACCTACAACTGACGTTGGCTCCATCAACTTTAAATTAATCGAAGATTTTCTACTGGAGCCCCTGCATCCTTGGATCTTTCAGAAGAGCCCTCCTTCAGGATCAGCTCAAACCACTGATTAGGATAAAACCTTCCACTTTATGTTAAAGGTAAATGCTCCCACAGAGATCCATAAGCAAGAAAAAAACTAATCCTAAGGATACAAATGAGAAAAGAAATCCTCCGAAGGCTACCATTTATCCCAACTTCATAATGGTTAAAAAAGTTATCGTATTGAAACCACTGAAAAAGGACAGCATATTGAGAATATGGAACTACCCATCACTAAATGCAAGAATTATCAGTGTCATCATCACAAGATTACTCCAGAAATGGACACAAATAATCATCTATTGGTAGATTACTTATACTGCCCTTAACAATGTTGGGGTGTGATAAGTGATCCATGTGTACATATCTCCCCAGATTTATTTACCTTAGAACCTCATCATTAGATGGAAAGCACATCTCTGCTGAAATCTTTTTACTCCCTCCATACCCAAGGCACTGTGGAGACGCCATGAACTTGCTCTCACCTGCTACATTCTTACAGGCATTATTCTGGAAAGGAAAATAAATGTTGTATATCAGGTTGGTGCCAAATGACTCAAATTTTGCAAATACTGTTGGACATGACCCTTTATTGACCCCTGGTCACAGATACTATTGGACATGACCCTTTATTGCCCCCTGGTCACAGATACTATTGGACATGACCCTTAATTGCCCCCTGGTCACAGATACTATTGGACATGACCCTTTATTGCCCCCTGGTCACAGATACTATTGGACATGACCCTTTATTGCCTCCTGGTCACAGATACTATTGGACATGACCCTTACAATGTAATTGCCCCCTGGTCACAGATACTGTTGGACATGACCCTTTATTGACCCCTGGGCACAGATACTGTTGGACATGACCCTTTATTGACCCCTGGTCACAGATACTATTGGACATGACCCTTTATTGACCCCTGGTCACAGACACTGTTGGACATGAAACTTTATCAACCCCTGGTCACATATACAGTTGGACATTACCCTTTATCGACCCCTGGTTACACATACAGTTGGACATGACCCTTTATCGACCCCTGGTCACAGATACTGTTGGACATGACCCTGTATTGACCCCTGGTCACAGATACTGTTGGACATGACCCTGTATTGACCCCTGGTCACAGATACTGTTGGACATGACCCTTCATTGACCCCTGGTCACAGATACTGTTGGACATGAAACTTTATCAACCCCTGGTCACATATACAGTTGGACATTACCCTTTATCGACCCCTGGTTACACATACAGTTGGACATGACCCTTTATTGACCCCTGGTCACAGATACAGTTGGACATGACCCTTAATTGCCCCCTGGTCACAGATCCTATTGGACATGACCCTTTATTGCCTCCTGGTCACAGATACTATTGGACATGACCCTTAATTTCCCCCTGGTCACAGATACTATTGGACATGACCCTTACAATGTAATTGCCCCCTGGTCATAGATACTGTTGGACATGACCCTTTATTGACCCCTGGGCACAGATACTGTTGGACATGACCCTTTATTGACCCCTGGGCACAGATACTGTTGGACATGACCCTTTATTGACCCCTGGGCACAGATACTGTTGGACATGACCCTTTATTGACCCCTGGTCACAGATACTGGTGGACATGAAACTTTATCAACCCCTGGTCACATATACAGTTGGACATTACCCTTTATCGACCCCTGGTTACACATACAGTTGGACATGACCCTTTATCGACCCCTGGTCACACATACAGTTGGATATCAATAGGTAAACAAACCATTTAAGATTGTAAGACAATCATTTCTAATAACACTATCACCTCATTATTTTATAGCCTTCAATTTTATTTCTTACCATGCACCTTTTTTTCAATACAAGACATCAACTGTTAAAACGTCTCTCAGACCACAGGAATTCCCCGACTCCACCTTTTTTAAGTCTAACTAATGATATCACACAAGTCAAACTCAGATATCTATCATTGTACAGTAGTCCCCTGGTATACCCCATAATCTATAAGATTACTTATAATTAACGCCTAACATCAGTATAATGAATAAAATAAACGCGTGATGTTTTCTCAATTTCCGTTACTTTATATGGCTTGCATTACCAAATAAGGTTTTAGTACTTGTGCCCCCATATTTACGTTTTCCATTTTTGGTCATGACACCCATATATAGAAGTCTGACCTATACCCGAACAGAGACGAAGTGTCCATCATGGCAGTCAATTCGGATTTCAATTACCAACGCTACGTAAACTAGATAATTTTACAAATCGATACACGACAGAACTAAACACGACGTTAAATGTTTGAATACACCGAGAGATAAAATGGTTCCCACAGAACAGTCCACTCAGGTAGAAGACGCCCTTGATAAAAATGTGTGACGACCATATGTGTCTGTACTCTGTATCACAGATTGTGTTACAAGACGGTGAATTATACAAATGTAACATCTTTTTTATTAACTTATAATGTTTAAAAGCTGCAAATGATATACATTACTTGTTTGCATTCATTTCAAAATAAATACATGTGTATGTATATGCAGTGCTTGTTACACATAGATGTACATCTCAGGCACATGTGTCCTACAACTGGCTGTCCTACTAAAACCCTGTTGTATAGCCACCCCCGTTATACCAACAAAACTGGCACGGGACAAAAGGTGGGGAATAACGGGGCACTACTGTACAATGTACATAACAGTTCATCTTCCAAGTCTTACCCAGTCTACACCATTGCGAAGGTGAATCCCAATAAACTTTTCTCCCCTGAACATCTTGGTGATGTGACCTTTAACCTCAACCTCTATTATTGATGACCATTTGAGGTACTTCTGGAGAGGAACAGTGTTCTCCGCCATGGGGTAAGGTGCTGGAGCTCCCTTGAGGGCCACAACAGGCTCCTTATCAGCTGGGAACCTAAGAACCAATAGTCAGAATAACTTATTTAAAGTTACTAGCTTGAACGTGTAATACTGCAGACTGAATAGAAGAATAAAAACTTTCCTGATAATTACATGTACTTATATATAGCTGTACTGTACAAACTTTCATGGACAACAAAATGTAAAATATCATCACCCAAATGACTTATAAATAATGTCCATCAATTGTTCCATGCAACCTTTCTGAAATAAATCCTGAATAATCTGTTAAAGATGGGTTCAATGTGATTTCCTATTAATACAACCAGCTGAGGGAAATTCTAAAGGTTCCAAAAAATGCCAGAAAAATGTCAAATCTTTCTTGATTTTTAAATTTGGACTCATAATATGAAACTACGATAAACCTTATATTTAGTCAAACAAATATCCTGTCATGCTGATTATACATTAGATCAATGGGAAATAATGGTTGTGGGTGTCTATATTGAAGTACAATGTACATGTTAAGGAGAGATACAACCAGAGAACCACTGATTTGAAAAACATCTCTCACATACAATAGGTCAGGATTGGATTTTCAAGCTTATCATAATGTAACGATACATCTTCATAATATATCATAGAGCTGAATGTTCATATCCTATCCATTCTTAATGCGTTATAACAAAAATAAATTGTCAAAAATCCTCCACATACTGAAAATTAGCTGTAAACTATATTAAACCTGCATAAGTCAAAACCTCATCACTGCAATGGAAAACCTGTCCATTCTGAACAAACAAATTGGTTGATGTCCAGTTATTCAAAAATCTGATTAAGTCTTAAGGATGAATGTATCAAAATACATCTCCATTACACTCGCAGGCATACACACATAGGGAGATGTTAGCCAGGTGGCATAGGACTTGTATTTATATGTTTATTGTATTAATTGTATATCTATGTACTGTAAAACGCTTTGGAGTGGCTTATTCTAGCTAGATAGGGCGCTATATCAAATGTTGTACATTATTATTTCATATTAAAATTAAAACTGCTAAGTGATATTGATATTACAAGACACAAATATAACCTGATAGTCTGAGACTAGTGAAATCTACAGCTGGACTAGTGTTTCTAAAAACCGCCAGCCCAATTGACCAGTCAAAATTTGTTATACTTATCATGTTGAATAATATTAGGTTAGTGGAATTTGCACATGACAAACTAGTGGTATTAAAAAAATAGTTTCTAGCCCTGTTTACCTTATCCTCCAGCCAGTGGTGTCTGTATACATGACATGATAGGACACACTGTTGTCAAACTCTACTCCCAGGCCGTCCCAGAACGGTCCAAACGGATTCCCTGTGGGCATATCACATAAACATCATTACCAGGTCAGAAAATAGACACAAAGAGTACTAGTTTAAAATGTTGGCACACTGTCCAGTTACAAACTCAAACTGAATGGGAGGCCTGCACATACCTGACTTAACTTACAAACTCAAACTGAATGGGAGGCCTGCACATACCTGACTTAACTCAGTACTCAGTGCTCATGTGGCTTTTTTTCACGCCAGTTTCAATTAACGTCATATGACTGCAATTTCATTTAGCTAACACCTATTATTACTACTCCCAACTCATTTCACTCCATTTACAAATCCATACTTGACAGATCGGCTGATAATATACACCTGTCATAACATGTCACATGAGAGTCACATATTTTAGAGAGAGAAAAAAAGACTGATGACAGTCTTCACATTTCAGTCATTGTATATATTTGTCTTCTTCAGAATTTTTATTGCACAGCCCCATCAATGACATCCTATTGAGGCACACCGGTCACAACAGGAAATTGTTGACGGGGCTGTACAATTAAAATGATCCAAAATGAAAGAATATCATCTGTCTTTTTAATTCTTATTAATTTATAAATGTCCTCAAACATTTTGGCCTGAATATATGTATTATATACACTTGCCAAATTGAAATTCTACTCCAAGCTGTGCCAGAACGGTCCAAATTGATTCCCTTTTGGTATATAGCATAGACATAGTTACTCTTTTATCAGCAGAATTCATTGTATAATCTCCTTTGTTCATCTGTTCTTTAAGGTCAGTAATTATGTACCTACATTCCTTCACCTTACAAGGCCAAACTGACCATTTGTATGATGCCCGGTTCCCTTTTGGATCAGTTTGCATATGCCTATATCTATCTTTCTTCATTTGATAGGGTGTACCTGATCATCTGTACATACACCATTCATCTGTTCCCCTGGGGCCAGTGTGTATGTACCTACCTTCCTTCATTTTACAGGGTTTGTCTGACCCTTGGTAGCCAAAACAGTAGCCTGTCCTGTTCCCTTGGGGCCAGTATTTAGGGGCCAGTCTCTCCATGAAGTCCTCAGCTGTGATCACTCTGTGATATTCTCTTACACTAGCCACATCAAACCACTCACCAAATGGGACATTTTTCTGAATGAAACAGTTGTGTTCTAAATGCTTTCTTCTCATAATGTTAAAGGTCATCTATTTATTTGAAAAGTAAGTTTTCTTGATTGCAGAAAACACTCAAATTTGTAGACAAAAAATATACCCTCTCGATAACACAAGTACCAGGTTATCTTGTATGATACAGTGTGTACTGAATAGTCTTTTGGTCAAAAACCTTACATCCCAGTGGGAATTCTTTTGATTGAAATGAAAGACAGGATGCACACCTATGACAGATACAGAAAAAGACATACATTCATGTAGTAGGATTACAGGATGCTCATTCCTGCTCATAGTAATATATCTATAGAAAATGAAATTAAGAGTTAATAAAAATAATTTTCAAAAAGCCACTTGTTATCAATAAACAGAGATTATAGATCAATCATCTGTGTTGAATTATAACATTATCAGGACAATGTCTCCTAAATTATCTGTTAACTGTTAAATTATAACATCATCAGGATAATGTCTCCATAATTATCTGTGTTAAATTATAACATTATCAGGACAATGTCTCCTTAATTATCTGTTAATTGTTACATTATAACAATATCAGGACAGTATCTCCTTAATTATTTGTTAACTGTTAAATTATAACATTATCAGGACAGTGTCTCCTTAATTATTTGTTAACTGTTAAATTATAACATTATCAGGCCAGTGTCTCCTTAATTATTTGTTAACTGTTAAATTATAACATTATCAGGACAATGTCTCCTTAATTATCTGTTAACTGTTACATTATAACATTATCAGGACAATGTCTCCTTAATTATCTGTGTTGAATTATAACATTATCAGGACAATGTCTCCTTAATTATCTGTGTTGAATTATAACATTATCAGGACAATGTCTCATTAATTATCTGTTAACTGTTAAATTATAACATCATCAGGACAATGTCTCATTTGTAAATTATAACATTATCAGGCCAATGTCTCCTCAATTATCTGTTACATGATAACATTATCAGGACAAAGCCTCCTTAATCATCTGTTAACTTTTAAATTATAACATTATCAGGACAGTGTCTCCTTAATTATCTGTTAACTGTTCCATTATAACATCATCAGGACAGTGTCTCCTTAATTATCTGTTAACTGTTCCATTATAACATCATCAGGACAGTGTCTCCTTAATTATCTGTTAACTGTTAGATTATAACATCATCAGGACAGTGTCTCCTTAATTATCTGTTAACTGCTAAATTATAACATTATCAGGAAAATGTCTCCTTAATTATCTGTTAACTGTTGAATTATAACATTATCAGGACAATGTCTACTTAATTATCTGTGTTGAATTATAACATTATCAGGACAATGTCTACTTAATTATCTGTGTTGAATTATAACATTATAAGGACAATGTCTCCTTAATTATTTGTTAACTGTTAAATTATAACATTATCAGGACAGTGTCTCCTTAATTATCTGTTAACTGCTAAACTATAACATTATCAGGACAATGTCTCCTTAATTATCGGTTAACTGTTAAATTATAACATTATCAGGACCATGTCTCCTAAATTATCTGTTAACTGCTAAATTATAACATTATCAGGAAAATGTCTCCTTAATTATCTGTTAACTGTTAAATGTCTCCTTAATTATCTGTGTTGAATTATAACATTATCAGGACAATGTCTCATTAATTATCTGTTAACTGTTAAATTATAACATCATCAGGACAATGGCTCCTTAATTATCTGTTAACTGTTAAATGTCTCCTTAATTATCTGTGTTGAATTATAACATTATCAGGACAATGTCTCATTAATTATCTGTTAACTGTTAAATTATAACATTATCAGGACAGTGTCTCCTTAATTATCTGTTAACTGTTAAATGTCTCCTTAATTATCTGTGTTGAATTATAACATTATAAGGACAATGTCTCCTTAATTATTTGTTAACTGTTAAATTATAACATTATCAGGACCATGTTTCCTTAATTATCTGTTAACTGCTAAATTATAACATTATCAGGAAAATGTCTCCTTAATTATCTGTTAACTGCTAAACTATAACATTATCAGGACAATGTCTCCTCAATTATCTGTTAACTATTACATTATAACATTATCAGGACAAAGCCTCCTTAATCATCTGTTAACTTTTAAATTATAACATTATCAGGACAGTGTCTCCTTAATTATTTGTTAACTGTTAAATTATAACATTATCAGGACCATGTCTCCTTAATGATCTGTTAACTGCTAAATTATAACATTATCAGGAAAATGTCTCCTTAATTATCTGTTAACTGTTCCATTATAACATCATCAGGACAGTGTCTCCTTAATTATCTGTTAACTGCTAAATTATAACATTATCAGGACAATGTCTACTTAATTATCTGTGTTGAATTATAACATTATAAGGACAATGTCTCCTTAATTATTTGTTAACTGTTAAATTATAACATTATCAGGACAGTGTCTCCTTAATTATCTGTTAACTGCTAAATTATAACATTATCAGGACAATGTCGCCTTAATTATCTGTGAAGTGTTGAATTATAACATTATCAGGACAATGTCTACTTAATTATCTGTGTTGAATTATAACATTATCAGGACAATGTCTACTTAATTATCTGTTAACTGCTAAATGACATACTGGTGTGGATTTTTTTAATTACAAATGTGTACTTGTTCACTTACATACAAGTATAAATGTGTGTTTAATTCTATGTAAAGATGTTTAATAATAAGTCTCATTGTGTTAAGTTACCTTTGTATTATCATGATATCCTGTATCATAATAAGTAGTTCAACTGGACATGTTTTTGTTTAGTTTACGCACAATTACGTATTTCAGTTATACATTAATAATATTTTGTTTTATTAAATCATTAACTTCATATGTGTGTGTTTTGTTCAAACAGTAAGTATGCATGTGTGTTTTGTTCAAACAGTAAGTACGAATGTGTGTTTTGTTCAAACAGTTTAATTATCTGTTAACTGTTGAATTATAACAATATCAGGACAATGTCTCCCTAATTATCTGTTAACTGTTAAATTATAACATTGTCAGGACAATGTCTCCTTAATTATCTGTTATCTGTTAAATTATAACATTATCAGGACAATGTCGCCTTAATTATCTGTGAAGTGTTGAATTATAACATTATCAGGACAATGTCTACTTAATTATCTGTGTTGAATTATAACATTATCAGGACAATGTCTACTTAATTATCTGTTAACTGTTAAATTATAACATTATCAGGACAATGTCTACTTAATTATCTGTTAACTGCTAAATGACATACTGGTGTGTATTTTTTTAATTACAAATGTGTACTTGTTCACTTACATACATGTATAAATGTGTGTTTAATTCTATGTAAAGTTGTTTAATCATAAGTCTCATTGTGTTAAGTTACCTTTGTATTATCATGATATCCTGTATCATAATAAGTAGTTCAACTGTACATGTTTTTGTTTAGTTTACGCACAATTACGTATTTCAGTTATACATTAATAATATTTTGTTTTATTAAATCATTAACTTCATATGTGTGTGTTTTGTTCAAACAGTAAGTATGAATGTGTGTTTTGTTCAAACAGTAATTACATAGGTGTGTTTTGTTCAAACAGTAATTACGAATGTGTGTTTTGTTCAAACAGTAAGTACGAATGTGTGTTTTGTTCAAACAGTAAGTATGAATGTGTGTTTTGTTCAAACAGTAATTACATATGTGTGTTTTGTTCAAACAGTAAGTACGAATGTGTTTTGTTCAACCAGTAATTACATATGTGTTTTGTTCAAACAGTAATTACATATGTGTTTTTTGTTCAAACAGTAAGTACGAATGTGTGTTTTGTTCAAACAGTAAGTACGAATGTGTTTTTTGTTCCACCAGTAATTACATGTGTGTGTTTTGTTCAACCAGTAATTACATATGTGTGTTTTGTTCAAACAGTAAGTATGAATGTGTGTTTTGTTCAAACAGTAAGTACGAATGTGTGTTTTGTTCAAACAGTAATTCCATATGTGTTTTGTTCAAACAGTAATTACATATGTGTGTTTTGTTCAAACAGTAATTACATATGTATGTTTTGTTCAAACAGTAATTACATATGTGCGCCACGGAGGTAGAATCAGGGTCCTGTCCACAGCTTTAGCGAATGCCAGACCGCCTAAAAAGTGTTCTGCTTGGTTCCCAAACCGCCCTGTAGAATGAACCAAGTGATAATTAACAAGAACAGGTACCAGTATGAAGGAACACATAAACGGCTAACAAAACAATTGAACATAAACATGTGTACATAGTTTGCCCTGGTTCTGGTCATCTTTTTTAAATTGAACCAATTAACCTTGATATAAAATCTGAGTTCAAATTTGCAGATATTAGTATAAAATTTTGATATTTGGTCAATTTTGTCCAGTCTTTGTGTAGTTTTTCTCTTACATGTAGACACTAAAGAGCTCACCCATTCAAATTAAAAATCAAAGGAGAAAGAGTAGACATTTGTCATAAACACATCTTTAGGAGAATATATATAGAATATTCATCGAGATTTTTTCAAGAAAAAAAATGCAAAAACTTCACAAATTTGACTGAATATTCAAATTTACTAATTCATGTAAATTTGAACCAGTTACCATGTGGCAGCCATATCTGAAAACACAAATAGATATTTCAAAGTTTGAAAAACAGTGATTTGAATATTCACTTGAAGATTTTGAATTTTTATGGAATCTGGGGCAAAAAAGGCCCAAGCCATACATCCCAACTCATACCTTGAAAAGCAGTGGTTTGACTTCTGAAATTGCCAAATGCCAAGAATCAACTGAAAGCCATGGTTACTGGCTGTCAGGGAAATGTTTTCTGTCCACCATATTTATATAGTAGGTGATAGTCTATTGTACTTACCCATACAGAGACAGAACAAAATGTAACCTCTGTCATCCCATTCCAGGTCAGTGGTCCTCACTATGGAGAACAAAGGAAGTGACAGGACCAGAATTACGCTGAGAAACTGCAGCATCTCTACAATGGATGGTATCCTACAAGAAAACAAGAAAATCGATAAAAAATGTGAAAATTTGAGTTGCTCAAGACAATAACACGAACAAATTTAATTTTCTTAATTGTGTAGTGTATGAACTTAAATGTGGAATGTAGAAATTTTAAGTTTTAAAGGTTCATTTTAACAAGAGGCCAATTAGGCCAATAGGTCATAGATAAATTGGGCCTGCATCGCTCAGCTATTCGTTATCTGTAACATAACCCCCAGGAGGGTTACCTTCTTCCTTTATACAACAAGTGACTCCCACGGGTCCCAAGTACAAATGATGATTTATAACGAATATTCAGTTGAAATCCTTTATAATAATGGTGGGGTATCTAATTAATTTTCATGTTATTGCCCTTGGATTAAGTCCCCAGGAATAAATAAATTTGATATATTGAACAACAATGCTAATTCATTTGAGATGTGACAAGGCATTTTATTGGACAATCAAAATATTTTGCGACAGTAAAACCATGATATACCGTCGGGATTGTTAATGACGTCGATGACCCGACTGACCCTGACACGTCATGAAATTGATTATTCATGACGTCACGAACAATAGCATGACCCCGAAAGGACAACGTGATTCCATCTCACTTTGAATATTTCTGACGTCACCAATCCACAGCAGAGAGACCCAGAATTTAAAGAAGAATATCTTGAAATTGTTGTTTCTTTCGTTGGTTTAAGGTGATATGAATTTAAATGGAGATAACCCTACTGTATTTTGAAATTTGTGGCGGTATATCGTGATTATACTGTCGCAAATATCCGTTCTACTGGCTCTGTTCCACCAGTAGAACTCATTTTGCGACATTATAATCATTATATATCGCCGCAAATTTCTAAGTACAGTAGGGTTATCCCCTAATTATGAAATAATTATCTTATACTTATTTCTCTTGTTGGCCCAAATGTCAGACTAGCCTTATGTCTAACCATGCTGAGTCTAAAAACATATTGCTTGTTGTATATTCCAACAAAATACATATATATATGTTGATGAAACTTCATTCACTGTCGTATACCAATGTACAAATGTAGGTAACTTCTCCATATAATAACATTATAATGTACAAATGTAAGTAACTTCTCCATATAATAACATTATAATGTACAAATGTAAATAACTTCTCCATATAATAACATTATAATGTACAAACCTTGAACAAATTCCAGACTGCAGCTAAAGACATTACCAGACAGAAATAAAATATACACATGCAACACTTGACACTTCAAATACTGACTAGACTCACTTATTAATCACGTACACAGCTGTTTCTGTCTCTACAGACATACATGTACACATATATTTACTCTATACATTTGATGCAGAGTATGTTTAAATTTTCCCTCAGGATATTCTTGCCTCAATGTTTTATTGGTAAGAGCGCTGAAGTGTGTAATACACTTAAAATTTTACTTACTCATACTTTTTTATAAAACAAGATGTACACCACATCACACAAGTTAGCCATACTACACAGAAACCTTTAACGATTAAAATACACCGTCATGAGGCATCAGAAAATAAAACCCTGTCCATGATCTCTAGATTAATGTATTAATTGATTCTCATATATATATATGTCTTGGGGGCCGGGTATTTGTTGTTTTTATTTAATTTGTTATCAAGATGTACAAGTGTCCTTTTCCAAAGGAGTATAAACAGAGTATTAATTGTATCCTGCCACAAGCTTAAGTAGTCTAATATCTTGGGGACATGCACACATGTATGACTCATGGCCGACAATTCCTACACAGGGACACGAGAAGGTTACATGATGTTTTGTCTATCTAATGAGTAGGGAGTATTATTTAGGTTTCAGATCAACTGTTGAAATAACATTTCATCAAGTGTTGATCTAAACCCATAAAACCCCCAATTATCCATAGACACAATATATCTTATATACTTCTCTATCTTATTTTCAGGTCCCTGTGATTTCTTAAATAGTGACAGTGACCTTGTAGATTAACTCCCCAAATTACTCATGATATTGTTCATTAAAATCTGAGAAAAAAATCTCCATGGTGACAGATCTGCTCTGTTTTCTCTATATTGTCATTTCCCTTATGTCGGGATCGACGGATTATTAGGCCTATCTTTTAGAAGATATCAGCTGAGCTGATGTCACTGTCACACGCTCCGAACTGAGCTACTACAGTTTCGTATACAGTGCCCTAGTTTTCTGTCACATACAGTATACCTACACCTTTACCACGACCGTCTACCGAAACGTCGACATTGTCTCATACTTGTAAGCCGAATGTTGCTCTTTGCACTGCAGCTTCCCAGTTTCATCTTTGGCGCCGGGACACCTGCTATCAGAGTTACCTCCCCTAGACCATAAGAATATATTCTCGATGACAGACCGCTAAAAGAGATTTGGCCATGATCAGCTAGCGGATAGGGTAGGCATATAGTATATACGTCTCTGCATATATGGATCAATTTTCGCGAATCCTAGTGTATTATATAAAGCGTAATTGACCAAACACAACATGAAGCAGGTTCTTAGATCTAAAATGTATATTTAGACCCTGTTTTTAATGATAGTATTTAACCATAGTCTGAATAATTCAGATACACTTACAGGTATACTTAAATTATAACTATCTAAGTACGTGTTTAAATATTCAGAGACGTATAAAGCCAGTGTAGTACAAATAAAAGCAGTGGTGTATCGGCAACTTTTTCTTTAAACAATGATCATTTGCATTCGTGTTTATAATTTACATTTATTAATTCATGTATTTATAAAAAATGGATAAAATTAACTTTCAACTGGGTTTTCATTTCCTCGTGTAGAATGGTTCATATATGGATGGATACTGCATGGAACCAATTAAAAGGATGTCTATTTGAAATAGGGAACCAGGCGCGGCACAAATAAACCGAAGCAGGACAGAGTGCATGGTCCATCTGAACGAAATGGATAAAACTGTTCTCAGACTTCTGATGCAGAGTTTGGCCGACACCGAGTAATACTCCTCACCAGTGTAAAGCCCACATATCAAGAATTTTTACCAATACCCTTGCACTTCAAAGTCATTGACGCATTTTTCTTGTTGGATCTTCAGTTTAATGTTTTTATAACCATATCGAGTTGTCTCTTCCACTTCGTTATATGCACCACAGCATCATTTATTTGACAAGTACTAGAGTTCACATCAACAGCTAGTTTTTAATAATTCAATTATTTCCAGCCCCAGTCATCACTTTGGTCCATACGTCAAGGCATGAAAACAGAAGAAGCAGCTCCAGAACCAGACATTAAGGAGATTTATCTGCGGACGAGTTCATTTAGACAACATGAAGAGAAACGATTTGATTCTGCAAAACACGTTTTTATATGCATTATATTGCAAAAAGGAGACTCCCTATGTAGGGGGGAGGGAGTCTCCTTATGTAGGAGGGAGGGAAACTCCCTATGTAGAATGGAAGGGAGACTCCCTATGTAGGAGGGAGGAAAACTCCCTATGTAGGAGGGAGGAAGACTCCATATGAAGGAGGGAGACTCCCTATGTAGGAGGGAAGGAGACTCCCTATGTAGGAGGGAAGGAGACTTCCTATGTAGGAGGGAGGGAGACTCCCTATGTAGGAGGGAGGGAGACTTCCTATGTAGGAAGGATACTCCCTATGTAGGGGGGAGGGAGACTCCCTATGTAGGAGGGAGGAAGACTCCCTATGTAGGAGGGAGGAAGCCTCCCTATGTAGGAGGGAGGGAGACTCCTGTTACATTGTAAATATATCCTATGTAGGGGGGAGGGAGACTTCCTATGTAGAAGGGAGGAAGACTCCCTATGTAGGAGGGAGGGAGACTCCCTATGTAGGAAGGATACTCCCTATGTAGGGGGGAGGGAGACTCCCTATGTAGGAGGGAGGAAGACTCCCTATGTAGGAGGGAGGGAGACTCCCTATGTAGGAAGGATACTCCCTATGTAGGGGGGAGGGAGACTTCCTATGTAGAAGGGAGGAAGACTCCCTATGTAGGAGGGAGGGAGACTCCCTATGTAGGAAGGATACTCCCTATGTAGGGGGGAGGGAGACTCCCTATGTAGGAGGGAGGGAGACTCCCTATGTAGAATGGAAGGGAGACTCCCTATGTAGGAGGGAAGGAGACTCCCTATGTAGGAGGGAGGAAGACTCCCTATGTAGGAGGGAGGGAGACTCCCTATGTAGGAAGGATACTCCCTATGTAGGGGGGAGGNCCTATGTAGGAGGGAGGGAGACTCCCTATGTAGAATCGAAGGGAGACTCCCTATGCAGGAGGGAGGGAGACTCCCTATGTAGGAGGGAGGGAAGGATACTCCCTATGAAGGAGGGAGACTCCCTTTGTAGGAAGGAGACTCCCTATGTAGGAGGGAAGGAGACTTCCTATGTAGGAGGGAAGGAGACTTCTATGTAGGAGGGAAACTCCCTATGTAGGAGGGAAGGAGACTCCCTATG
>NW_018406002.1:128001-221557 GCF_002113885.1 Mizuhopecten yessoensis
AGGGAGACTCCCTGTGTAGGAGGGAGGGAGACTCCCTATGTAGGAAGAAGGGAGACTCCCTATGAAGGAGGGAGACTCCCTATGTAGGAGGGAGGGAGACTCCCTGTGTAGGAGGGAGGGAGACTCCCTATGTAGGAGGGAGGGAGACTCCCTGTGTAGGAGGGAGGGAGACTCCCTATGTAGGAAGAAGGGAGACTCCCTATGAAGGAGGGAGACTCCCTATGTAGGAGGGAGGGAGACTCCCTGTGTAGGAGGGAGGGAGACTCCCTATGTAGGAGGGAGGGAGGGATACTCCCTATGTAGGAGGGAGACTCCCTATGAAGGTGGAAGACTCCCTATGAAGGAAGGAGGAAGACTCCCTATTTAGGAGGGAGACCTCTGTATTCGGACCCTTAAATATAGTGTTTTCAACCAGTGAATTTGCTAAACTGTTCTGATATTCCAAGATCTAATGATTTCATCCGATAGAACAACTCAAAATATGTCATTTTTAATGGCTATTTTGTCTCTAGGGGTGTATACACACATTTCATTTATGTTTTGGCAAGTATGAAACATGTTGTTATGATTGGCTTGGTGGGGTTGAAAGTTAAGATACCTCGTGATCAGCTAATAAGTCGTCCTTTAATTTGTTGATCGGTAAGGAAAAGACGACGAGAGGAACATTCATAAAATAGTTATTGGTCAGAAAGAAATTTAGAGGTAGTAGCCAATCCCAGACTAGGGCAGACATTTAATTTGAAAAGAGCAAAAAAATTTAAATAACAGGAATTCTTCATGAGATGATTTATCAATTTACAACATTTCTGTCACTATTCACTAAAATTAAGGTGAATTGGCAAGATGGCAATTTGAAATGCCACAAGTAACTAGGACATGTCTGTAAGACATGAATGCCCCCTGCCGCCATGTAAAATTAGTTTCAGTCTTTGATAAATTTCCGTAAATAATTATGACTTTTCAAATTCTATAAGGAAATAAATACTGATGACATTGATATGTTGATGATTTATAATAAATGTCGGCCTTGGAATCCTGAAACATGAACCCATCCAAGGTATTTTCATGTATACTGGATATATGTATAAACTTTCATAAAAATATGCTAAGAAATGAAGTAGCTAGAGTGAGGACAATGAATCAGTGGATGATTTTCTATAAACAGCAAGTGACATTGTATATAGTTTGATTAAAATCTGACAAAGAGTGTTTACATTGAATCGTGGAGCAACCGGAAGGACATGGGTAACACCATATCGAACACCCCTCACCCTGTCCCATTTTATCACGGGGGCAGAACAAAAGCTGATCACCGTGTGACCGATATATTTTGACATCTGACACAAATTTTTGATTTGTTTTCGTCTGGGGCATATCTCCTATGCTATTTCATGTGGAAAGAAACGTTTCATCAGGAGCATACCAGAGTTACACTATTACACACCGAATAACCACAGGTACTATACACCTACAGACGAGGCTAGTACCTGTGGAATAACCACAGGTACTATACGTCTCGTCTGTCAATACACCTACAGACGAGGCTAGTACCTGTGGAATAACCACAGGTACTATACGTCTCGTCTGTCAATACACCTACAGACGAGGCTAGTACCTGTGGAATAACCACAGGTACTATACGTCTCGTCTGTCAATACACCTACAGACGAGGCTAGTACCTGTGGAATAACCACAGGTACTATACGTCTCGTCTGTCAATACACCTACAGACGAGGCTAGTACCTGTGGAATAACCACAGGTACTATACGTCTCGTCTGTCAATACACCTACAGACGAGGCTAGTACCTGTGGAATAACCACAGGTACTATACGTCTCGTCTGTCAATACACCTACAGACGAGGCTAGTACCTGTGGAATAACCACAGGTACTATACGTCTCGTCTGTCAATACACCTACAGACGAGGCTAGTACCTGTGGAATAACCACAGGTACTATACGTCTCGTCTGTCAATACACCTACAGACGAGGCTAGTACCTGTGGAATAACCACAGGTACTATACGTCTCGTCTGTCAATACACCTACAGACGAGGCTAGTACCTGTGGAATAACCACAGGTACTATACGTCTCGTCTGTCAATACACCTACAGACGAGGCTAGTACCTGTGGAATAACCACAGGTACTATACGTCTCGTCTGTCAATACACCTACAGACGAGGCTAGTACCTGTGGAATAACCACAGGTACTATACGTCTCGTCTGTCAATACACCTACAGACGAGGCTAGTACCTGTGGAATAACCACAGGTACTATACGTCTCGTCTGTCAATACACCTACAGACGAGGCTAGTACCTGTGGAATAACCACAGGTACTATACGTCTCGTCTGTCAATACACCTACAGACGAGGCTAGTACCTGTGGAATAACCACAGGTACTATACGTCTCGTCTGTCAATACACCTACAGACGAGGCTAGTACCTGTGGAATAACCACAGGTACTATACGTCTCGTCTGTCAATACACCTACAGACGAGGCTAGTACCTGTGGAATAACCACAGGTACTATACGTCTCGTCTGTCAATACACCTACAGACGAGGCTAGTACCTGTGGAATAACCACAGGTACTATACGTCTCGTCTGTCAATACACCTACAGACGAGGCTAGTACCTGTGGAATAACCACAGGTACTATACGTCTCGTCTGTCAATACACCTACAGACGAGGCTAGTACCTGTGGAATAACCACAGGTACTATACGTCTCGTCTGTCAATACACCTACAGACGAGGCTAGTACCTGTGGAATAACCACAGGTACTATACGTCTCGTCTGTCAATACACCTACAGACGAGGCTAGTACCTGTGGAATAACCACAGGTACTATACGTCTCGTCTGTCAATACACCTACAGACGAGGCTAGTACCTGTGGAATAACCACAGGTACTATACGTCTCGTCTGTCAATACACCTACAGACGAGGCTAGTACCTGTGGAATAACCACAGGTACTATACGTCTCGTCTGTCAATACACCTACAGACGAGGCTAGTACCTGTGGAATAACCACAGGTACTATACGTCTCGTCTGTCAATACACCTACAGACGAGGCTAGTACCTGTGGAATAACCACAGGTACTATACGTCTCGTCTGTCAATACACCTACAGACGAGGCTAGTACCTGTGGAATAACCACAGGTACTATACGTCTCGTCTGTCAATACACCTACAGACGAGGCTAGTACCTGTGGAATAACCACAGGTACTATACGTCTCGTCTGTCAATACACCTACAGACGAGGCTAGTACCTGTGGAATAACCACAGGTACTATACGTCTCGTCTGTCAATACACCTACAGACGAGGCTAGTACCTGTGGAATAACCACAGGTACTATACGTCTCGTCTGTCAATACACCTACAGACGAGGCTAGTACCTGTGGAATAACCACAGGTACTATACGTCTCGTCTGTCAATACACCTACAGACGAGGCTAGTACCTGTGGAATAACCACAGGTACTATACGTCTCGTCTGTCAATACACCTACAGACGAGGCTAGTACCTGTGGAATAACCACAGGTACTATACGTCTCGTCTGTCAATACACCTACAGACGAGGCTAGTACCTGTGGAATAACCACAGGTACTATACGTCTCGTCTGTCAATACACCTACAGACGAGGCTAGTACCTGTGGAATAACCACAGGTACTATACGTCTCGTCTGTCAATACACCTACAGACGAGGCTAGTACCTGTGGAATAACCACAGGTACTATAAGTCTCGTCTGTCAATACACCTACAGACGAGGCTAGTACCTCTGGAATAACCACAGGTACTATACGTCTCGTCTGTCAATACACCTACAGATGAGGCTAGTACCTGTGGAATAACCAAGTTGGGTTTGCCGGCACATATCAGGGTGTTGCATACCTACTGTTGGTCAATATGACCAATGTTGAACTCGGACCCCAATCACTGAAATAGTTGTCCAGTCCTTTATAGGGTCAATTCGACCTATATGACCTGAACCATTGAAATTTGTTTAAGCAATGCACTGCAGCAAAATAATAAGTGTCAATAGAAAGATGGCTTTGATATTCTGCTATGCATGATCCTTAAATACTAAAGTGTAATTAGTACTGGCTTAAAACTACAACTGCCTCACAATAGTTTACCCTGTTTTCTGTACATATATATATAATGCCTGATCAAGCATATTGTACCAGATAAATCCACAGAGGCCTTCATGTTGCTTCAAGAAAACTAACAAGAAATGTGCAGTAGACGTTTTTATTTAAAAAATTATTTGGCAAGAGCATGTCATAGAAGCAGCATATGTTATCCTGGCATCACACACATACTGATACATTTTATACAGTCATTATCTTGGCATCACACACACACTGATACAGTATATACAGTCAAACATGTTACCCTGGCATCACACACACACTGATACATTATATACAGTCAAACATGGGTAAAAGGTTTTCAATAATTCCTTCAATTTCTATGTATCTTTGTGTATTTATTAATTATCTCTTAGACTCCACAATATCACAGTTAAGCCCTTTTTGACTGTATATATACAATATACAAGTTACATTTACAAGATCATTGCAAATACCCCATCAGCATTGCTGAACAACTGACATGATTCACAATATTCCAGGGAATAGATAACAAGGAACAGGATAGGTGGTACATACATATAAACACATGTTTGTCTATATAGATTGAGATATCAGAATGGCCAATCAGGAATGCCGGTGATACTGATGCATCTCTGTAAACAACAATGTCAACTTGGAAGCAGCACTTTCTTCAGGTTAGTAAATATATACTGTATACAGGGTCATATAGCACAGCCAGTGACCTGTGTACATGTGACATTTCAATGCCTAGTGCAGTCATCTTTATCAGAAAAATGACCAGTAAACCACATGTACACTGAGATGACAGTCAAATCATCAAGTTGATTAGGATATGCTTTGAGTGTAGGTAAAGGAAGCCACCTGTCAACAACAGTTATTTCCTGTTTGTGAATTGGTTCTATGTTCTCTGCAGACAATTCCAGTTGTAATGCCCCATGTGTCTATGAAAGATATCACTGAAATGCCTTCTATGAATTTTATGCATCTAGATATGTAAAATAAGCTTTGTGGATAGCAATGGCTGATCACTAGCTTTTCAAAATGTAGTCACATAGATACATGGAATGTTGCAGAAATAAGTCTACAGAGTTTGTTCTGTTGGAATACACAGCCTACAATGAACACTCGTCTAAACTCCTCACTACCATGATTCAGGTGTGAGACTTTCTGTTTATGGGAATATGTGGTTGTCTAGACGTAGGAATTGAAAACTACATGAACATTGTTTTTTAAACCAAAAAATGACATTGTTTTGGAAAGTGTCACATCTTCTTCCTAACCAGCCCCTTCCCTCCCCCCAACCTCAATACAAACAAAACATACTTGAACATTTATATGGATATTCAAGTGATATTTCAAAATAACTTTGTCTCACCATGAAGAATGTCCAGTCCAGGAGGGAACAATCAGTGAGTGGCTACTCATATACTGTTATAACTGATTGGACATATGCTGCAACCTAAACAGTTAATGACATTTTCATTCAAATTATACCAATCACTTATAAGATCTGTCACTTAAATGCTTTTCATTAAATTCATGTTTGTAACTACATGTAGTTTAGATATCAAACATTGAACTATAATATGTATTGTTAAACAAATGAACTAATGATACATACAATGTACAATGTACTTCATTGTAAAATATCATATTCAAATGTCCTTTATTGTAAAACATTGTACTCCAATGCAATACATTGAAGAATATTGCTTTCAAATGTTACATTGTAAATATATAAGGATACAAATGTTACATTGTAAATATATAAGGATACAAATGTGCTACACCATCAACATGCTACTTATTTACAACATTACAACATTCAGTAGATAGAATTGTGTACTACATTTGAATATAGTTTTCAGCAAGTCATTTATTTTTCATTGTGAAGCGTAACAAGACAATAGTACATTGCAAATATGGAAGCATGTTATAATTCATTCACAAGAGCACAACACACTACAACTCAATGTATATAAATATATTAAATCATAACTTTTTTCTGGTGTACATATAACAAAAACACAAATTCTTTTGCTGACGAGTACTGCAATGGAGCGACAAATTATACTTTAATGAACCCTGACATGGTCTGTTTACACCATATCTCACCTAACTCGGAGACCTTGTGCCCTGTATTGGGATAAAATAGCGACTATGAGTAACTAGGTTTTCAGTTTTGTTTCACCCTGCTCTTTAGGTAAAATACATTGGTCCTATTGAACTTGGCTCTGTTATCCAACTGTTACAATGAGTGTTATACCGAGATTGTTTTAACAATTATGTAAATATTTCAAAACAGTTTCCAAGTTTGTATAATTTATCATTACATTGTTTTCATTTGTACATCCTATCTTTCTGGTACATCCCTGTTACATACAATATATTTTCTGGTACATTTCTTGTACATCCCTGTTACATACAATATATTTTCTGGTACATCCCTGTTACATACAATATATTAAGGGCACAAGGCATCAATGTCCGTAAATAATTTCATGATCACACGATCCTGAACTAATTTCCAACAAAATATTTAATATAAGTGTAAGGGCCAACTAAAGCATTGAACTAGGCACCTTATGTATCTCTTATCTATGATTTCCTCTGCATTAGGAATTTAAACTGGGCATCCTTCTTATATGTGAGGACTCGCTAAAGCATTCAGCTATGGCATCCTCCTCTGCAATTTACACATACAAATATGTAGAATTTTAGAGCAGTTTTCATTTCATGTGAGATTTGCAAAACTCATACTTATGTTTTAGCTCCACAGAACCTAAATAAAATGAAAACTACTTTCATAAATCTCATGTGCCATAGGAATTATTTCGAGAGCTTTTTTATGACATTATCACGCAAGTAATCAAATATTAAACAAGCAATCTCTGCAAACTGACCATAGACTTTTTCTGTCATTTTGACTTCACGTCTATTGTATTTAAGGAAATGTCATAATGTCTTAGTTATGATGTCACATAGTGTTTTATTACATGAGGTAATACATACAAACATATCACAGGAGTGTATTCACTGTATAACATGGTAGTCATGTGTCAAACACAGAGACATCCCAACATATAACATGGTAGTCATATGTCAAACACAGAGACATCGCAACATATAACATGGTAGTCATATGTCAAACACAGAGACATCCCAACATATAACATGGTAGTCATGTGTCAAACACAGAGACATCACAACATATAACATGGTAGTCATGTGTCAAACACAGAGACATCCCAACAACCTGATGACTTCTTAACATGTTAGTTATAACTACATCAGCTTTTAAGGATCCCTGCCCCACTGCAGGCCAACACAATAGAATTCCACAGTAATGTTCCATACATACAGTAACTCCTTTTTCATTTTATTTTGGAAATATTGGCCAGGGAACTACAGTTGATAAGCTAGCTCTGATCGTTACAGCAACTTTATTGTGATCGGAGGCACAGGGTTCAACTCCCAGTCAGGGTTTTATCCTATTTTTTTTATGAACACTTTGAAATGTTTCGGTTTCTTTTCAGAAATGATTTATTGTAGCAATTGTCATGCATGTAAAAAAGTTTCTAATTTGTAGTTAAGAGTTTTTAGCATTGGTACAGGGATCCTTAAGACTTATCAATAGGTTTTATTGTACCGAGTACCTGGTACCTTTGTACGCGATTCACAACACAATACAACTTATACAACTAAAAACAATGATTAAAACAACATGTTTTATGACATGTGTTGATGGAAGGCAGCTTGAACAATATAAAACCATTCATTTTTCAGTTAGCTCAGTTTAAATGTAATATACACCAAAATTCAATTATAACAATGTAAAAAAAATACAAAAAGAAATGTTTTGAGTGCAGCTTGAAACAGAAAATATTTTATGCATCAAAACTCACAGATTTTAAGGGATAACACTGTTTGTTTCCCAGATATTGTAAATACTTAAAAGAAATTAAAAGAAATGGACCTCCATAAGTATTTCTTGTTAGCACCGTAATTGTCACATTCATCTATTTACTGACTCTAGATCTTTGTCACAGATCATATACACCGTAATTATTAGTATTTTACGACAACATATATCACTGTTTGTTTTGATTTATGCGTCTGTTTGATGAAAGATATGTACAATAACTGTAGGAGGAAAGAGAGAACTTATAATACCACTGAGACATTTACTACCTTTACACTGTATATTAGCCATTTCTATATGTACAATAACTGTATGAGGACAGACAGAACTTATAATACCACTGAGACATTTACTACATTTACACTGTATATTAGCCATTTCTTGTTAATGCATGGACCATACAACTTTTATGATATATATAAATAAACAACTTTTTAAACAATATTTACTTTGAAAACCAAAGAATTTAAGAATGGATTATGATACATCTATAAGCAGGTAGGTGACAATCCAGGACTTCTTACAGGAAGGGATCTAAAACTTGCAGACGTTCATTTTATCTCCCCCAAGTCTGATATTGGATGATCACCTCCAATAATACCCAAAACTGTAACATTTGATGGAACAAAGGACATTTTTCAGGCTGGTAAGGAGGGGTATGACTTCCACTTTTGCCTTGATCCACCACGGCAGACTATAGTTTGATAGCTACACACAAAAATGTTCAATTTTTTTCTGTGTATGATTCTCAAACTGATATCTTTTCGTGATGTAATTCAGCATATATAATCTATCATGTAAGATTTCCAAAACTTTTGTTAATAAAACAGTGATAGGACTAAATTAGTTTTTTCATATATGAAATTAATCAATTTCAGTTACTTTTGTATTGTAATTAGCACTTAACAGATTTCAATATAATGCGATATAAATCATTTTAGCACTTACAATTATGTACATATCCAAAAATTGGTCTATTGGACAACAAAACTGGTATGTACCAATATTTAACACTCAATTAGGTAAAATGTAAAAACTGAGTTTTTTTCTGTATGATTGACAACGGTGCTAATTTCAGTCACTGTACAGAACTATGCAGTGTTCAGTTTCAACCATCTGAGGACTTCTTCATTTCTGTACACTTCACTCTCTAAAATACATATAAATACTCAACAGCAACACAGATAAACAGGTTCACACTGAACAAATGTGAAGTATTTCTAGAGTCAGTGGAGAACAACTTTCTGATGACCGAGGTATCCGTGAATAACTGATAAATAAGGTCCTTCTTTTGGAACTAATGATGCACTCTTCAAGTCTGTCTACAGTCCATCTTTGTTTATAATTAGTCATGTGTGGATCACATCTATAATGATATACTTAGTTCAGGAGGCCAGTGTGTTCGTTTGGTCTGTCTGGGTCACTCCTACAACAGAAAGGCAGTAAAGAAATGTACATATTTATATTTTACAGTCTTCCTTATGTCAGTTAAATTTCATTTAAATATTTTGAAAAAATGATTGAATAGTAAATTTCTGAGGAATATTTGAATTTTTGAAATATTCAAACATTTGAGTGACTGTCTGAATATTTAATTGAGGAATCATGATCACTGATAAAATACCTTAATAAACATGTCATGTAAATATCTCTAAACTGTTGAAAATTATCAGAATCTTACTTTTTTTAGTTTGAAAAAGAATGTGAACTTGATTGAATTGAGCTCATTAAAAACCAGATGATGTACCTATTACAACAGCATAGACAGGACAATGGGTTACAGCTACGATCCTCCCGTCTGTAGGCGTGTGAGGAGGGAGGGTCATCACACTCCTCTATAAACAGATCTAAGGCACTTTTGGGGAACGAGTCATCTTTAGCGTAGTCCTACAAGAACAAACAAACACATTGGGTATAGTGTTTATATAATGAAAAACAATAAAGACATACAAAGTACAATTGAAATGATTTTTTTTCTAAAATCAATTTACCTTTTGTCCTGTTTAACACCTGTGTACTAATTATCTTGATTATTTTGTAGGTGTCGAGTATAACACCTGTGTACTTACCTTGATTATTTCGTAGGTGTCCAGTATAACACCTGTGTATTTACCTTGATTATTTCGTAGGTGTCGAGTATAACACCTGTGTACTGACCTTGATTATTTCGTAGGTGTCCAGTATAACATCTGTGTACTGACCTTGATTATTTTGTAGGTGTCGAGTATAACACCTGTGTACTTACCTTGATTACTTCGTAGGTGTCCAGTATAACACCTGTGTACTTACCTTGATTATTTCGCAGGTGTCCAGTATAACACCTGTGTACTGACCTTGATTATTTCGCAGGTGTCCAGTATAACACCTGTGTACTGACCTTGATTATCTCGTAGGTGTCCAGTATAACACCTGTGTACTTACCTTGATTATTTCGCAGGTGTCCAGTATAACACCTGTGTATTTACCTTGATTATTTCGTAGGTGTCCAGTATTACACCTGTGTACTGTCCTTGATTATTTCGTAGGTGTCCAGTATAACACCTGTGCACTTACCTTGATTATTTCGTAGGTGTCCAGTATAACATCTGTGTACTGACCTTAATTATTTTGTAGGTGTCGAGTATAACACCTGTGTACTGACCTTGATTATTTCGTAGGTGTCCAGTATAACACCTGTGAAGAGGTTCAGTACAGCGCAGATGAACAGTAAGATGAACAGGTACAGGTATATCCTACTGTAGTACCAGACAAGATTGTTGTCTGTCACTGTTGCCGAAAACGTCACAAACATGTCGTCGCCATTGAGGAGAGAAAACAAACACTCGGATGCTGTACTTATATGACGGAACTGTAAAGACAAAAATAGGAGGAAATATTACTATAAACTTGATAAAAACATTGCAAATGAAATTACAGTATGGACTGACCAACCTCAAAATGGTAAAATAATATTCTGCATATCCCCCCCCCCCCCCCCCCCCCCCCCCAATATAACATGACATCAGAAACCTATATACATTTCTGATGAAATCAAAGCCACATTTCAACTATGACCAGTTAAGTTGCCATACATAGTTGGAAAACAATTATTATTTGGTGTAGAAGATTATCCTAGTTTTCCAGCTGTTAATATCCAGCCATTTCAAATCAGTAGGTTTGATGCATATATATAGATATATATATATATATATCCTTTACTAAAAAATCACAAACAACTATCCCCTTACCTTTATGTGGTATGGCCCAAGTACAACCCATCCAGCAAACATAAAGCCAAAGTAGATGATGAGGGCACACACAAGGAATCTAATGATATCAGGGAAGGCCTTCTTCAGTACGATCACCAGAATCTATAATTAGAAAATGTAATTTATCTAAAAGCAGCAATGCATGTAATCTTTCTGTTGGTAATGTTAAAATGGCAGGATGACTGTTCTATATACAAATGTTCCACGAATTAATAGAGCACTATATACTGAGACTATCCACTTCATAAACGCTATAACAAGAGGACGAGGAGATACTGCTACTTGAAATGACATCATTTTCGTGAGATATTATTAAAGTGATCATATTTTGAATGGCTTTATCACAAAGATTTTAATTTGCCAGAGACAATGAAATCTGTATACCACCTTTTTTAAATAAATTTCTCTTACATGTTTGAAATTGTGATTGATTTTCTGAAAATATAGATACATGTGCTGTAAGGTGTGGTCCATATTTCCCTAACTCTCGTTGGTGAAGACATGGTCAGGTGTGAGCTGATATTTCAGTATATTGACTAGATATTACTTACTCAAAACAGACAGTTATACAAATGTATTTCCTTTAGATGTCGCTACAGTTGTAGTGTCACCGAACTCTCTGGCAAATGCAATACTTTCTCTTTACAATTTTCTTATGTCCAATTTGTAAAAAATTTCAATCAATATTTTTTTCTCAGATCCACATAACTACATATTCACCCGAAAAAGTCTATAACTGATAAATATTTTACAAATGATAAGTACTTTACAGAACATACAATGTAGAATGTAAAAAATGATGGATTGATAAGTTCTGATATTTAAGTAAGTAGGAAATCTTTCAATGACAAAATAATGTACACATGCATATGCTTTATGTTTAAACACTGTTGTCCCTAAAATATATGATATGAATTAACATTAACTCCCTGGTTTATTTAAGAGGTCATTCCAGAAGAAACAGGACTTACATTAAAAGTTTTAAAGAAGCCGATATATCGTAAGACTCCGAGCCAGACCAGGAGGTTTCCCGTACCTAACATCAGTCCACATAGGTCGTAGTTATCCGACGAGCTTGACGCATGCTGAAACATACATAAATAATGAATTATAAGGGAAAAATAGATATTGACATTTATTTTTCATTAAAAGATAACATTAATGATGTAAATTTTTACTGTATTTGCCAGTGACATGTCCAAGCATGATTTTTGATTTACTTAGACGTATATGTATCTTTACCGCTTTATATGTCAAAAGTTAGAAATTAAGGGACATTCTATTAGTTATGGAAGATTTTGAGGCAGGCTATATGTGTATGATTTACCTGTCCGAGGTTAAAATTTCTTCACAAATATACATGACTGTATAACAGTTCAATCACAATACAAATCCTCCTTTATAATGTAATACAATAACACTCAAGGAAAAATACTCAGATATGTCAAAGAAAATGTCAAAAGATTTAAACCAAAGAAATGATAAGTAGTTAAAGAACAGTGTAATGGGTTATATAACTGTACAGAAACATTAAAACTTTTTATCTTAAACTCAGACAACTTCCGGGATTATTTATCATATAGAGCATTGTGTCCCAATCTGAGTTGAACGTCCTGTTAATTAATTACAAGCATTAAGTGAGATATATAATAGTCTGGATCCAATCAGGTGCACCCGGTGTGTTGGAGTATAGGACATGATATAACTGTGCATGTAAGAGTGGACGGTTATAATGAGGGAGTGCAACTAAGTTATGTTGTGTGTGTTTACAAGTCTGTGTCAATCCATACATGACTTTTCAGGGCTGTGATAAAGGTGTTAGGGTCGGCAGCTGGTGTTACATATATCACAGTGTAGTTTACAACAAAATCTATGTTAAATTATTACCTGATGTTGTGTCCATGATTATATATATTTCTTTCTTACCAGATAATAGTTAAAAGACTACTGGCTGGGTAGAGAGAACTGATATATTGAAATAGCTCCGGATGAAGACGTCTGGGTCATTGAGGTCACCTCTGGACACAAATACAAGTGTTTGGAAGATGTCATTTTTAAAGTGGCAAATTAAAGCAGAACATGTGTTGGTATGAATCAGCTTGCGAACATTTGCAAATTATTTTGTTTATTATGCTGGGAAGCCAAAAATGTTTTCCAGAAAGTAGGGATCAAACTTTGAGATTTTCCTTAAAGATCTCAGAAAGTTGGATATCAGCAATACTGGAATTTCAGCACCCTGGACTTGTTGTAAGTTTCAGGCCGTGCTATAATGTTGACAAAATCAGGTAATAAACCTCTCTTTTTCCTGCTTGTTTGAACAGAAGTATAAAACGTTTCCCTGTTTGGACCAACCATAATAACCATAGCTCTCAGCTTTTGTTTGATCCAAACTCCCTGAGAAAATATATGATTTAGAATACTTTTCATAAAACAAAGTATTCTTATAGGGCTACTTCATAAATACAACAGAAAGTAGTAGCTGATAAATCCTTTTAATGTCTGTAGTTTTACGTGAATTTAAATAAAAATTTCAATCACCCGTTAAATTTGTCTATACTGAACAAAATTCAGCTGTTTCATTGAAAATTATGTTTTTTCTTTTCTACAATATCACAAATATTTCTGTTCTACAGACAGGACAGGAATTGGAAGAGTGCCACAGTTTATCTTTGGAAGTGGTGAAGGTGAAATCAAGTGAAGAAAATTACCATAGCAGAAATTTCAAAATCCTTTATAAAAATACAAAACAAAATTAAGAAAAGGGAAACACTACTGTGGATCCAGATTTTGATCCCAACAAACATGGTTATTAAGCTGCCACGGTTATATATACAATGGACTTACTGCTCCTACGTTATAATGTACAGTAATAAAGATCTGACTCTCCCGTATAACATCTGAACAAAATACAAAACATATATTTTCATTTGTACCTCAAATGAACCACCTCTATGCTTATGACGATATGCAGTGATGCATCCACATGTTGCTATGCCAACAAAAAAGAGAAGCAACCAACTGTTACTATGTCAACCATAGTGAGAAGCAGCATCAACTACCTGTTGCTATGCTAACCATATTGAGAAGCAGCATAAAATGAAAATAAAACTTTGATCATCCAAATTATGTTTTGATAATGTATTCGCCCTAATAATTGTACTGAGCACTAATCAATTTGGCAAAATTAGATCAATAGTAATTGTTGAACCTTTGATTTTTTTTTGAAGATGAGCTATAACAGATACTTTTATCAATTAAGTTTAACTTGTATAAATTATAGAAAATGATGAGATGCCAAGATCAGAAAAAAAGGGTAGGGTTGTTTATAAAAAATTGGGTTCTTCTTAGGTCTTAAGGTTTTTCATTTTATGGCATTTTTTTACAACGTATTCCTAATCCAACATAAGGTACTATGTATATATACTGTATGCTGTTTATGGAATTAATGATGGATTTTTCTACCAGGAAATAGTATTAGCAAAGCAATAGTTAAGACCATTCCCGATATACATGTACACTTATATAGACTACCATTAGGGCATCAAGCACTGCATATTGATGTGGGAACATGCTATCACATAGGGTATTGGGAAGAAATACAAATAACCAATGGATCAAAAGAAATACTACAAAATGTCTTAAGTCATTCAAACCTGACAGGAGGCAGTCTTTTTTGTCTAAAATGGAGATCAACCAATATGGATAATAGCTGTGTTATGATGATCTGCTTCTCATGTGATAACACTCGAGATTTATTTTTTCTTACATGAATTATAAAACAAGAGGCCCAGAGGGCCTGTCGCTCAGCCTTTATATTTGTACAATTTTGTATCCCAACCACCTGAAATTACTTTCAACCAATTGCAAATATGGTTGCTATCCTTCTCTTTAGTTTCAGAATGAAAGTTGCTTAAATCAATATGACCAAATTACCCCTTTTTGGCCAGACCCCTCAGCCCCTCCATTTGTACAATTTTTGAATCCCCACCATCTCAGAATGCTTCCAGCCAAATATGGTTGATATTCCTTTATTTTGTTTCAGAAAAGAAGTTGCTTACAGTCAATTGCAAATAGAATAAAAAATATGTTTTTGCATCATGATGATTTTAACATGCTCATTGAAAAAACAACTATTTTGAGTATTGGTTTTAAATGCAATGAAACTGGATGGCAAGAGTACTTAAACATTACATTTAAAACCAATACTCAACTGTTAAAACTGTTATAAATTCTGATTTATTGGTACTTGTTGAGTAACATGTTCATAAAATTCCCATTTTGTTTTTGGTTTACACATTTGTCCTAATTCTAAAGCTATGTGTAGGAAGTGACCTTCAATGACTTTACCTTTCAATGAAATGACCCAAAAAGTATGGGTATTGACCTCTTATAAAGTACCAATCAACTTCCAAGAAGTTTGATGAAACAAATTTAGAAATAATTCAGTTATTGAGTGTAACTTTAGCCAATCAGAACTTAAGAACATGATGACCTGTGGTATAGAATACACCTAAAACATAGGAATTTCTAGTGATAACTACCGTATTTATCCAGCAATAAGCCCATGCCTGTTTATAAGCACACCTATACATATTTCAATTCAGAAGAATTACCAACAAATGCTATTTAATTGTCCTGTTATAGCCCACCTATACTTGGAGTCCGACATTATGTGTCCCCCCCCCTCCCCCCCCCTGGCTTTTTGCAGGATAAATATGGTAACATCATTAAGTCTGGTGACACCTAAGTTACATATAGTGAAGTTTTAAACAAGAAACAAAACTGTTGATAGGTGGATAGACAGACAGTCAAACAGACAGACAAGATCACTTCGTAGCATACTCAAAATATCAGTATTAAAAACAAGGTGCAATATTAAAATAATGTGATAGAGATTTACTGCAGAAAAAAACTGAAAAAGATCAGTTTTGTTTTCAACAAGCATAATCAAGTATTGCAAAGCATGTGTAATACATGTGGACCATACTGTGACACATTGTCTGGCCAGGATTCAACACATTGTCAAGTTGTGATAATATTACATTCTTCTACATTTACCTCTTCACATTGTCTTGTCATGATCATAACATGTCCCCTTCCAAAGTACACTGATTAGTCATGATGCACATCCCCTACCACAACACATTTCCAAGTTGTGATATGATACATATCCCCTACCACTACAGATTGTCTTGTAATGATGCCTTAATCATTGAAGTTAAAAACATATTCAGCTATTCGGAAGTAGTTGCTCGAATAAGCATAAGCGGGGCTAGACATTTGATCATACTGTGGCCTTGACCTTGTTGGTTTGGAAACACACACATGTCATGATGCATTTATCTATGAAGTTCCATAAAGAGATGTTCAGACATTCATAGCCATTGCCTAGAAAAGCTTTGGAATTATTTGACCTTTAAACCCTTACCCTGACCTTGACCTTTGGTGCATAGACCTGTGGGTGGTTGAATTCATGTTCATTTGTAACACATGCAATTGGATGTGATATGTCATAAAACAATGTTCAGCAAATTAATAGTTATTGTTCAGAAAAAGCATGGGAATAAGTCTCCTTAACAACAAGCCACTTGTTGCCTGTACAAGACAATGTCACACAGAGTCTGGTCAGATTGGTCAAACGCAAAGAAAAATAATAATCGAGGGTTGGATTACAGCATTATGTACGAATATAGAGGATGTCAGAATACTAAGGGACAGATTAGACAAGTTTCAATGTACATGACACGTCCAAACCTGTTCTTCATCTAGCTCAATCAGAGTTGGAATCAAAAAGATTTATAGTAACAAAATATACTTGTATATATATGGAGAAATCAATATCTTACAAAATATCTTCATGTGAATACAATGTTAGTGGTGTGCCACATTAAAAATGGTAAAGTAAGAGTTACTCACCCTGTTTTCAATGGTAATTTTCAGTGAAGATCCCACAACTGATAAAATGTCATTGAGGACAATCATTAAGTACCAGAAGTTAACAAATTCCAGCTTGTCGGCAGTGGGCAGGTCTTTTCTGTAGCGTTTCTTGAAAAAGGTTACTGTTTCCTGTGAAAATATTTGGAATGAAAATATTATTTTTGTAACTCAGCAAAATTTTGTATATAGCTATTTACAGGTAACGATAGATTACTATTACACTGAAACATTGGGCAATCAAAATATTGACATTTAGCCAAAATGGAAAAGCTATACCCACAATATTTGCTCATTTGAATTATTACAACTTCACTTCAAACTCATATTAGGTTGAAGTGTAAAACAAACATTGTTTACAGTGTATGTATATGAAGTCAGGTTTTGGACATTCGACAACCATCTCAATAAAGCTGAGATATTACTACCAGAATCATCCATTTGTACAAAAAGTCATTTCTATTTGTTATATATTTATATATGTGGTATAAGTATAACATAATTAAAAACTGGTTTCTGATAATGTGTAGATTGATCAACTTTTTGAGTAAACTGCAGATTATTTTTTTTGGAAAATGAAATTTTCTTTTGATACCCTTTCAATTTTCTTTCCATTTTGGTTCAATTTAGAAACTTACTAAAGAAGATTTTTTTGTTTTTAATTTGACAACATGAATACCCAGGTAATGGACATATAATGGAACACACACATATAAACACTCTAAAAAGTAGCATACTGTGAAGGATGGGCTACACACAGGCCTGTAAATATCTCACCTTCTGTAGCTGGAGACCTCTCACGACTGACCGTATACACAGTATACTGGACAGCACACTGACCAGTATCACAAAGATGTCAAAAATTGTGTTTTTTATCCGTTCCTGAGACTCAGCCTCTGCAAGTATATCATACAAAGAGTGACTGATAAAACCAAATTTCATGAGAAAGGAAATGGTAATATCAAGTTTCAGTGCAACCCAACCCCCTTGAATATTAACTTTCTAAAGCTAGACAAAGCCTCGAATGAGGCATTTCAAAACATACCTTTGTGTAGAGTTGCAATATGAATATTAACTAACTTTGCATCAGTTTAATTATTGATGATGATGTGAATTTGTGAAGTTAACAACAGATATAAATTCTTTGTTTAAATATCTGAAAAAATATTTACAATATAATCATGATGCATTTAAATATCATTAAAGAAATCGGGACATTTTTAACTTACAAAATATTAACTGAATTACAGAACCAGGTATTTCAATGAAAATTCAGAAAATATTTCACAAGCTAAAAAGGATCTGGAAAGTAGATTTTCTGTATTTCTATCGGAGCCCAGATAAATAGACTGGTAGTGGTTTACAATGTACCTTGGAATGAATACTCTCCGGTGCAGTCAAATTCATGTAGAGTAGTAATGAGGTCTATCAACATCTGGCCGTTCCTTGAACTGTCGTCATACACCACCTGTAACAGGTATCGGGCCATCATCACATAAACTACATAATGTTATCATCATACCCCACCTGTAACAGGCATCGGGCCATCATCACATAAACTATACAATGTTATCATCATACACCACCTATAACAGGTATCGGGCCATCGTTACATAAACTCCATAATGTAATCATCATACACCACCTGTAACAGGTATCGGGCCATCGACACATAAACTACATAATGTTATCATCATACACCACCTGTAACAGGAATCGGGCCGTCATCACATAAACTACATAATGTTTCCTGTAACAGGTATCGGGCCATCGTCACATAAACTACACAATGTTATCATCATATACCACCTGTAACAGGTATCGGGCCATCGTAACATAAACTGCATAATGTTATCATCATACACCACCTGTAACAGGAATCGGGCCGTCATCACATAAACTACATAATGTTTCCTGTAACAGGTATCGGGCCATCGTCACATAAACTACATAATGTTATCATCATACGCCACCTGTAACAGGTATCGGGCCGTCATCACATAAACTACATAATGTTTCCTGTAACAGGTATCGGGCCATCGTCACATAAACTACATAATGTTATCATCATACCCCACCTGTAACAGGTATCGGGCCGTCATCACATAAAGTACATAATGTTACCTTTAACAGGTATCGGGCCGTCGTAACATAAACTACATAATGTTATCATCATATACCACCTGTAACAGGTATCTGGCCATAGTCACATAAACTACATAATGTTATCATCATACACCACCTCTAACAGGTATCGGGCCATCGTCACATAAACTACATAATGGTATCATCATACACCACCTGTAACAGGTATCGGGCCATCATCACATAAACTACATAATGTTATCATCATATACCACCTGTAACAGGTATCGTGCCATCGACACATAAACTACATAATGTTATCATCATACCCCACCTGTAACAGGTATCGGGCCATCATCACATAAACTACATAATGTTATCATCATACACCCCCTGTAACAGGTATCGGGCCGTCATCACATAAACTACATAATGTTTCCTGTAACAGGTATCGGGCCATCGTCACATAAACTACATAATGGTATCATCATACACCACCTGTAACAGGTATCGGGCCATCATCACATAAACTACATAATGTTATCATCATATACCACCTGTAACAGGTATCTGGCCATAGTCACATAAACTACATAATGTTATCATCATACACCACCTGTAACAGGTATCGGGCCATCGTCACATAAACTACATAATGTTATCATCATTCGCCACCATTTTTGGGAACCATAATTCACCAGATTATTTGTGCTCATCTTGGCTGTTTACATATGACTTAAATATGATTTACGGCTGACCAGGAGGTGACACTTTAATAAAATATTCTTATCTTTCTTAGACCACCCATGGCCAGCTGACAAGGGACCATAACTCCTGGTTATCCTTACCTTTCCCTTTACATGAAAGCATTCCGGAGCTGTTAGGCCATTATCAATATCCAAATGGTATGACTTCAGGTGAAACCTCAGCTCAATTTTCAAAATCCTGTCAAATAAATCAGGTACCTTATGATAATTATCATAATCATTTAATCCGACTGGAATGGGTTTACCTCAACATTTTTACAGTGCCACATAAAAGAAGAATCTGACATTAAAAATATTTCAGAAATATGCTAATTTTCTGGCAAGAGAGGGATATGGGGAAAGAAGGATGAAATTATTCATGAAGAGATTAGAGGAATAAATGTACTGAAATTTAAATATTGCTGAAAATTTTTTATTGACAAAATGATAAGAATTCACTGTTTAAACATTAAATGGCTATCAGTTGGTATTCATAGAGTCCATATGAAATGATTAAATTCAACATGAAATCAAGTTAAATGTTTGAATTCTGTATGCTTGTTAGTAATTATCAGCAGCCATCGACAAGGGGCAGTGGCCCAGTATCAACACTAACATGATGACATCATTGTTAAGAGTATGTCGGCAATCTAGCTAGTACATTCATAAGTGATATGAATGCCATCTGAATTTGGTGGGGTATTGTTAACCAAAATCAGAATATTTTGTTAAGATTTGTTAACATAGAAAAAAAACATGTTATCTTTTAATTACTTACCTGTCAAATTTCAGAGACACATTTCTATTTTTCAGATAGTCTAGTATATCAAAATCGTTGCCATTTAGAATGAGATCTGTACAACCTGAAAAAAAATGTATATTTAACAAAATAATCCATCAATGTGTTCGTAGTTTACTTGGAATAAGTAAAAGAGGGATATGGCTGATAAAATTCTATTACATGTTAATTGAACAATCCACTGAATACAGCTGATAAATACTTTTGATACTGATTTATCCATTTTAATATTCATCAACCCATTTTGATATTGATTAATCAATTGTTCATTGAAAGATTATATTGAGAAACAGTTAACCATTTAATATTTACTTGGTAATTTATTTGATATTGATTAAGTTACCATTGAATATACACAGTGTAATCCTTTGAATATTCTTTTGAAATTGAAAAGTCTTTGAGTAACCCATTCAATATTCATAATTATATGAAGTTATTATATAAATACTGTTGTTACATTAGAAATATGAACAAACAGTAGGTCCCAGTCACTGCTTTTCGAAATTGAAAGAGAATGTGTGATTTACAATACTTTTGACCAAGATTTTAGGTTCTAAATAAGGTGATGGGGTTTGGAGTAGACATTATAAATATGACATTCATTAGCAGGTGACAGTGAATATTGTCAAACCGAGAAAACCAGTGTCATCCGAGGGAAAGCCGGGGGTGACAATGGGTTTCTCGGGTTGACAATATTAACTGTCACCTGCTAATGAATGTCATATCAATTTTGTTACACCAAAAGTCTTTAAATAAATATTTATCTTAAAAAAACCACTTCTACACATCCATATGTAGCTCAGAAACGGCAGCAAACCTCGATAATGACATCTTCTTTGTTGATAGTCTGCTGTTAACAATCGCTATCGCACCGGCGCTTGATAAAATTGGCTGTTGCCGTCAAACGTTCATGTGACCATCACGGTGGGGAAACGAAGCGGTGAAAAATGGCCACTGTGAAGAACCCGGAACGCACTTTTTTCGTGCATGTGATATTTTTCACTGATTCATGGCAATATCACCCGTGCCCCTTAAAACCAATGTATTTTCGGAGGGTGACAGAGATTTTTGTTTAATTTTATCCCAACCAATCAAATAGCTAGAAATTCACTTGAGGTGTAACAAAGTCCATTGTACCAGTTTCTACTTCTTTTAAAAGATGACATAAGAGGCCCAGGGGCCTTAACAGATTACATAGAATGGCCCAGGGGGCTTAACAGATTACATAGAATTTTTTATTTTAAGCATAAGGGTGTTCCTCTCTTCATGTATTTTTCTGCTTTTTTGGGCAGGGACCTAAACTGTTTCTATGTCATTTTTGGTCCTTTGGACCAGGTGAGCTATTTACTGATGAAATAATGTATTTATCTGATAATAAGTCCATGCCTTACTTGTAACTGTTTGTGAATCCAAGGAATAGGTATTATTGTTCTCAAAAATTTCCCCCTTGAGATAGTGGATACTGCAGAAAGACATCGGTTTGATAGTGCCGTCGCTATTGTGAACAAATTTCACTGACCCTAAGGCTTGTTCTTCTGTTTTGTAGAACTGAAACACACAGGTTTAAAAAAGTGAACCATCTACTTTCCTACGTATATTCAACCTATCATGACAAATTTAGAAAATTTAAAAGCTTTATTTGTTGTAAATTATGTAAAATAAACCTGAATGAATAAATTTTACAATTGTATAGTTAAATTAATGGAACTTCATTGAGACCATATGGATTCTCCTTTACAAAAGAATGATCTAGACCAGATTTGGTTTAAATCCCTCCATTTGAATTTAAGGTAAAGAATTTTAAAGATTTACCTATATTTTTCTTATCGGTACCTACCCCTTTGCACCAAGGGTTTGGGGAGGGGGACATTACTTACCTCTGCTTCGCGATTAGGTGCAAATGGCATTTGATAATCGATTATTACTATGTAAGTAAATATAAGAAATACACACGTACCATTATTCATTGCCAGATTTGCAAATATATCGTAATGGGACTTTGTTGTTCCGTATCGAGGACTTGACTGTTAGCTGTGATTTTTGCCGATGTTGACATGCATTGTTCGAACTAACTTTTTAAGCGACTATAAAAATATTTCATGTAATTCAAACAGGACTGACAGCATTTATTTAACTTTTTCAATCTGACCAGACACTTACTGATGAATAGTTTTTAAAACAATATTATTTTATGCTGGCAGACAGATTTTGTTTTATACCTTTTTCACTGCATTGTTGATATAGTCGACAAGTGTTGGAATGTCGTAGAGGGCATACTTCCCCGTGGCTGGGGGATAAGGCATGGTCTCGAAACCTGGTTCCCAATTCTTCAAATACAGGTGTTTCAGGGCTAAGTTGTTTTTCTCTACATATCCCACAAACTCTGATCTCTCATATCCAAATATAACCAACTGCAAATGAATGTTAAGAAAAAACATTACAAAAGGAGGGACATGTATATGTATATTGGTATATATTTATTTCTCAAACACTTAATTTTAAATACACTATGAATTTTTCCTCACTTTCATGCACATATTTTAAAATCACATTTACTACTAGTAGAACTTGAATAACATTTTCACAACTAGAAATATCACTGAATGCTCTTCTTCCACACTTAGCAAATAAAATAAGGTCACAGAGGCAAAGGTCGAAGATCAAGGTTACAAATTAATTAAAAAAGTCAGGCAACTTGCTGTACAGATAGAGGACATTAGCATGTGAAGTTGCCTGAACTTAACTTAACCAGACAGAATACGGACAAGCTTAAGGGTAATACTATACTGTTTAATACATGCATACCCTTCACCACTTTGTGGCAGGGCATAAAATCTTTACCAAAGCTTGTACAGACTTGCATTGGCCACTGCTTGACCAAAGAATTGCTTGTATAAATACTTGACCATTCCTATATACTGAACATGACTTGACCGATGTATGAAAGAAGGGATTGTATGGTGTAAGTGATTTTATCTGCATAAAGATGCAAGACATACATACAGCAACATCATTAATTCAACAAATACCTGTATTGTGACAATGATGATTTTCAAGATCTGTAGCAACATCTTCCATGGACATTTCTTCTTTGCTTTAAATTTTTCATGTGGTCCCATGAAATAAAACTTGAGTTTCCTCCGCAGCCTGTCCTCTAGATAGGGTGTATAATATGAGGAGACTCGTCGTAGCTCAGGACGACTGTGTTCTTCTGCTGTTCCCTCATCATTTTCTTTGTTATCTGGTTGTTCGTTGTTCTCTGCCATAATTTTTAGTTCTGAAATCAAAAGCTGTGTGTGAAAACTAATGAAATCAGGATCAGAGGCCTATTATATCACATTTATGTGTCCGATGAAATCAAAAGAAAAGACAACTCTTTTTTATAGTTTAGAATATATTCATGAGACTTAAGCTTTTACAACATATAGTCAATAGTCCCTGCCAATTTGACATGCCATCTTTTGAGGTTCTGGGTTGTTTCGCCCCAAATCCCGTTCGCCCTAGGTTGTTTCGCCCTAAAACATTTTTTTTAGGGCGAAACATTGTTTGGTATTTTCTTTTCATTTTTATTTGTTTTAAGTCACAAATCAAGTCTTCTTAATCTTTCATATCATTACAATCAGTTTTATTAAAAAAAATATGTGTTTGTGTTGTTTTTAAGTACATTGTAAAGCAAAAAACGGATTACGTTATTTTCTTCACGCCGACACACATTATAACATATATTGAATTTAATTTTAGAGATAAATAAGAATAGTGAAATGAAACAAAAATGGGGTATACAAAAATTTAGTCTAGTGTACACATAATTGTCGCCGTGTGACGATGTTTTTCTTTACTTGATTTCGACGCACGTCTGTGTTGTTTTTTGCTAATTGGAGGAGATCATTTTGCGAAGTTTTGATAGTACCGACCAATAAAAATTAATATGCTTATTAATTAATTTAGTTTCTTTATATGTCCATATCTTATCTATATGTTATACGTATCTATGTACTTAGAGAAATTAATTTAGTTTCATTATATGTCCATATCTTATCTATATATTATACGTATCTATGTACTTAGAGAAATTAATTTAGTTTCGTTATATATCCATAATGTTAAAACATGTACAGGTGCATTTTATAAAGAACAACATTACTGGTTGTAAAATGCAGTATATTCCGGATATTAGTATGTCCGTTGTCGGCTTCGGTTCTTCCAGCACCTAATTATACGTATATTATATCTGGATTCAAGAGAAAGATAAGTATTTTTTAACTTTTAACATGATATTTATGATTTAAAGAAAAAAATATATTTTAGGGCGAAACAACCTGGGGCGAAACAACCATTAGGGCGAACGGGATTTGGGGCGAAACAACCCGTTACCATCTTTTGATGCCATTTGAACTTAAGTTGATAGCAATATCATACGTATCTAGACTAAAAATGATGCATAATTATGCTGTAACATTTTCAATTTAAGGGAGATAATCATTATATGTTTTATTCATGTTAGACCTAAGAAAAACTGAAGGGAAAAACAGTTACCATTACTGTGCGGAAGTAGTGGTCTACGTTGCTGTTCCTCGTCACTATCCGAGTTATTAGAAGATTTTTCAATTTCTTCCCTCTTCCTTTGATCCTGGTTTTCCGACATATCACATCTCTCAAATTAACTTTGTTTATTTCATTTTCAAATGCATGAATTATTCCTGATTTCTATAGAATGAATATTAACTTTGCATAATTCCTATGACTTTTAACTCGGGAAGATCGAGCACTGAATCCAGCATTCCTGTCAAGTCGATCCTCCCACTTTGTATTTCGGATCCTTTGAAGTCAGCTGACTATTTTCCACCGGAAGTTTATATTCTATGGGGATGTCGTTACTTGTATGTTTATATACATTTATTCTGACTGAAATTCTGATTTTGTATTTTTTTTTAAATTGTTAGGATAATTATTCTTTATATCGATACTTTATGACTATATTTTATCTGAGATATCTTAAACGGGTTGTCGTAAATTAGTCCTATCGTAAACAAACACATGTACTTCCGGTTAGCGGTGACGATGAAAATTTAGTTTTGCGACCGGCCCATAGGAAAAGACAAATCTGACAGTTGTTTGTACATATTCATCATCATGTCAGGTCAAGATGAGAGTGGTAAGTTTGTAAATGTTTGGTGTGGAAAGAGTAGTGCAGTATGGTTGCAAACAAGACTGTCGACACTCAACATGGTAAAAAAATGGTGTCGATCAGGTTGGCCACAGCTTAGTCCGAATTATCCTGACGTTTTATTGACTTTTTATCCCATGCTTTCATGGAAACGGGGGATATTGATTTGGGTTTGTCCGTCAGTCAGTCACGCTTCGTTTCCGTGCAATAACTACAACATATGTTGACCGAATTTCTTCAAACCTGGTCACAGGGTTAAATGACGTTTAATGGCTCGGCCAAGTTCGATGACCACTTTCAGCGGACCCCATTTGGCGGAGTTATGGCCCCTTGAATAATGAAAATCGTCATTAATTGTCCCGCTTCGTTTCCGTGCAATAACTACCTCAAATGTTAACCGATTCACTTTGAACTTAAAATGACTTCGTCAGTGTGAAATGGCTTAAGGGCTCGGCCAAGTTAGATGACCATGTTCAGCGGACCCCATTTGGCGGAGTTATGGCCCCTTGAATAACGAAAAACATGATTATCTTCCGTTTCTGTTCATTCACTCTCGCAAATATATCCTATTGTCTTCAAACTTAGTAATAGGGTTCAATCATTAAGGGCTCTGCCAAGTTTAACAACCACTTTAAACGGACTCCATTTGGCACAGATGTGGCCCCTTGATTAACGAAAAACACAATTATCTGCAGTTTCGGCTTAATAACTCTAGCAAATATTAGCCAAATTCCTTCAAACTTGATAACAATATGTTTGTGTTCCTCTGTCTTTCCACCCATCTCGGGCAATCTTTGGTTTTCGTGTGATAATTGCTTTAGATATTGTTCAGATGTTTCAACCAAATTCTGTATGCACATCCGACTCCGATAAGTTTGCCAACCGATGTGATTTGTGCATATTTAGGGATAATCAATGAGGAATAGGGCTTTTATTTCATTCTTCAAGTTTCAAGCTATACATTATGTCTCAACAGCACGATACTCACATGTTTAAACCTATTACCTCAATAATGTTAACCTACTATATATCCTGCAAGCTTGTTTTTATATCAAGGTCTGGCGCTGATTAGATCGATATAAAAAAGTCGATAATTTGGATGAGCCACAGCTCATCTCATATCATGATATGGGTAATAATCCTGCATTTCGGGAACAATTACCTATTTGAGTAACAATTTTAATGAAATAGGCGAGACCTACTACATACACATGAAATTACTTTTTCCTTCATAATTAACAGTTACATTTTGTGTTTTGTCAGCAGAGTGAACATCCAGTCCTTTTAGTTGCATAACTCAATGGATGTACCATTATATTTTATTCGTGGTGGTGGTGGTGGGGCAGGTAACCAGAATACCTCATCCCCCATCCCTCCCTTAACCCCTGCCAGCCTGTGGGATTTTATTTCAAAATATATGTCTCCATATTGGGTCAGGGGAAATTTCGGCCCATTTTTATTAAAGTCGTTCTAAACAATATGTCATATGTTAAATTTACCTTGGATTTGAAAGAGTTATTATAAAGGCGGACTGGTCGAGTGGTTAACATTCCGGCCTTCCACACGGCCCGGGTTCGATCCCTGAAGTTGTCGTATGCATGGATATTCAGAGAAAGAGTTTTTCTCCTGCCCATACAACTCCAACAACCCAGAGTATAAATTTGTCGGGGGTGAATGTAGTCTGAATTATTCTGATGTTTTATGACTTTTTATGGCCCCACCACCAGACATCTATATGTCAAAATGACTAAGTCTAGTGTTAGGGCCAGAGGAACCTCGAGCTAGGCCAAAATAACCTGATAACTTTCTCCTCTTTTTTTTTTCTCATTTGGCCGCCAATCAAAAGAAGAAAAATAGTAATAGGAGAATAATCAGTTATTTGGATCAGTTTAGGTCTATTTAACCTGTTTAGTAGACACATATCCATGCAAAAAAGCATGAATGGAAAACAGTCAATTCATTTGATGACATTATCGTTTGTAGCCCTGATTGAGAGGGTATTCCTCCGTATTGGATCTGCAGAAACGGATGAACAATTCCAGACAGCACTTGGAAAATTCCTGTCCCCTGTAATATTGAAACTGAACAGTTCGGATGAATCCGTCAGAAAGAAGGTAAGTGAATATCAGAAGACTTGTTTAATTTATCTGTCCATTAGGATTTTCAGAGTGTCGTCATAATTATTTCCTGTTTTTCAACACTGAAGCTTTCCCATGAAACTCTAGGAACTTATTTGTATCAAATAAGAATTAAAAATACTTCTGAATACATGACTTTACTGTTCTATTAAAAATATTCCAAAACGTCATTTTCCTTAACACTATTTGTCTCCCAACGTCATTCAGTCTTTCCATTTGTCACTTTGTCCAGGGCATATATATTATATATCCCATATATATATTTCACCTGGCTACCATTGCCTGTGTGTATGTTACTCTTGGAACTGTAGTGTTGCATATTGAAATTGCCCTATTGTAAACAGTTATGGCTTTTGTTCATTTTTGATACCAAAGTTAATCGAGAAGTTCATTGATTGCTCAAAATACTCAAAAGTCTCAAAAGTCATAGAAAGAAGAGATATTTTTAATGCAGTTTTCATTAGCTCAACGGGAGGTTAAAATAATTTAAGATAACTAATTTTAAAATCTCAAATATTCAGAAGGGTTTGGTGTTGCTCGGACTGTAGTTTGTTTACAAGTGAATTTGATAGGAAAGAAATTAAACATTTGAACATTATGAGCATACCTGATAATCTAATTATTTGGTATAAATATGTATGTAATAAACAGTATACGTTAAAGTAAAAATGAAATATAGCATCTGATATTAAAAAAAATATTATACAAATGTACTACAATTGTATCAAGACTGGTGATTTATGTTGGGGAAATCTTTCTGAAGGTGATGGAGCTGTTGGTGCACATCAACAAGCGATTGAAAAGTCGTCCCAATGTACAGCTTCCAGTGGATACTCTCATCACACAGTTCCAGGATCCTTCAGCTTCATCCATTATCACAGTAAGAGATGTACAAAATAAACCACAAGTTAGTTTACCTATTACTGGCTTAAGATATGCTGTTTCCAAACACTCTTGATGTGGTTTTAATTACAATGGATTACTTAAAGAAAATTTCAATTTCTAAAAGGAAAGTTCCTTTGCTAAGAGACTTTTGAATAAATAGTGGACTCCCCATGGTAACATCCCATTGATAAGATTCATGTACTTTGATTTTGTTAAGTTGGATGAAATATTATCATTTCAGAACTTTTCCATCATCTACATCAAGATGGGGTTTCCACGCCTGGACAAGGAGAAGCAAGCCACTCTTGTCCCACTGCTGATAAACTGTCTGAAGGGCAAGCCACAATCACAGAGAGACAAGTATGAGATTTTTTTTGATTTTTTTTTCTTCTCTTTAATGTTAAATTGTATAAATCCCGCCTCTTCTTTTCATAAAAATGCTTTTTAAGTAATTTTAAAAAGAGAAAGCATAGATTTGTGTGCGCTGTCATTATGTGGTTCTATGTACGTAAACTTGTACGGTTTTGTTTGTAGTCTGTTGCAGCTTTTGATACCAGCCATGCAGTACATCAAGTTCCCGAGTGATGCCAAACAGCGTCAGATTGTATACGGCCTGACAGATCAGCACCAGACATCAGGGTTGCTACTCGATTACATGATGGATCTCCTCCTCCTTCCATACAGGTAGGTTGTTTATACAATAAACACAAACTGATTTACGTGGTAAAGTTATAGCAACAATGAATATTATTTTAGTTAATATTTTAAAGGGACAATCAAGTGAAGTAATTGTTTTTGATTACCTGAAAATCAAGTTGATACTGAAAATATATAACTCCTAACAAATGATTACGTAATTGATAATAACATGACCTGAAGGCAACGCCAGTATGGTCAATTTCATCTTTTGGGAAAGCCGGTGATAAAAATAGCTACATGTACGACCGAAATAGCGCAATATCCGGGCCTTCCAGTGAGAAGTACATTGTAAACATGTACAGTACTGCGCTGTCGACTGACAACACAGTCTTGAGTTCACACATAACACATTCTTCAATTTATACAATACGTCGCGGGTAAGAATTATAAGTATCATAATATATACCTCTAATAAGATATTTCTGTTCACATTTGGATTTGAATAGAAATGACCAGGTTCAATTAGAGCATGCCACGCACTGAGAGGGTGCTGCAGGGAGAATTTCAAACACAGAAAGTACGATACGATATCAATAGGTTTAAACGTAAAACAGATCACTCATTTATAACGATGTTTTAGATGCTGTTGGAAGATGATTTTGATTCAGAATAGATGCATATCCTTGTATTCAGAGTGGCTAGGCGAATAAAACGAGAAGTTTCCTTCTCTCCTCGGCTGGAAAGACATTTTTGTTAGCTAGAAAATCCCGACAGCTGCCGCTAAAACGTACGGCTGTACAGTTAAGGATTTCTTCATAACTGATTAAAAATGCCTAAAAAACATTGTCTCTTGTCAATTTCTCGACATGAATTGTTCGTATAGGGAGTATCAAACTATATAATCATGAAGAGTTTTTTGACAAGGTTATAAAAAAACTTACTTCACTAAATTGTCCCTTTTATAGTAACAATATAATCATACTTGCCGACCTTTCTCTGAGGGAGAACCTGCATGGAAAATCTAAAAATGTCTAAAACTTTATTACTTTTTCCATGAATTGACAAAATCGTACCAAAATGTTAGAGCCGTTTTATGCCTTGAATTAAGTCAATTGGTGAAAAAAGCAAGAAGAAGGATATTCTGCAGATATCAAAAGTCAGAACTGAAGGTGAAAATGTTGGAGTCTCTGTCTAAGTTAGGGAGACGTTTAATGTAATTTCAGCAGTAATATCTATTTAGTGGTAATATATTTACAGCGTATATTTCATTGATAATAGCTTAAGTTAGTGGTGATATAATTCTGGTATAGTAGAATATGCATTTTAGCAGCAATCTTCATTAATTAAAGATATTTATTTTGTTGGTAAAACAGTTATTTCTGTTTTATACCGTTTTTGCATTTTTTAAGCCAATGCATGTGAGTGAAGTTAACAGTGCTTAAATTCTTGGTAAATCCTCTATCCCTGATTATACATATAACAGAAATGAATGACAAATATATTGAAAATTCAAAAAAAGGAACCCTGTATGAACTGTTGATTAACTTTCCTTTGTAGTGCCCACGTGGCAGCCCTCCAGAGCAGGCCTTCATCTGCTCAGCCTAACGCGACACCCCAACCTCCAGCACCTGTCACCCCTACTCCTCCGGGCCTCAGTGAGTACTCCTTCAAGAGAGTAACAGGAGACAATGCCCTCACACCAGAATCATTGGAAAAGACAAAGATAGGGGTGCTCAAGTTTTTAGGGGCAGGCATTTTAACTGAGGAGGATGTTATCTGTCACTATGTTGTAGCTGCTGCAGACACCCGACACAGGTAGGAGTCTGTTTCATCGTGGTAATAGTACCCGACACAGGTAGGAGTCTGTTTCATTGTGGTAAAAGTACCCGACACAGGTAGGAGTCTTTTTCATTGTGGTAATAGTACCCGACACAGGTAGGAGTCTGTTTCATTGTGGTAATAGTAATGGGGGAATATAGAAAGTAAACAGTTGTGTACCATTCTAGTGATCTGTGAATATTCTGTGAGGTAACTGTGAGTAAACATGAGATTTACTTCTGTCAAACATTTACATCAATGAACACTTTTAAAATAAATTCATTAATGTTATACAATAGAACATGGTTGTAACAAATCCAAGGAGATGGACGAAATTAATGTGCTGTAGGCGTATTAGTTCTGAGACAATTCCTTAATTGGAACAAATCTGATCAATATGTTATGAACAGTGTTTATATATTGTACATTTTATTTGCATAGGAAAATGTAAAAATTACAAAAGTATGTAAATGGCTATATAGACCCATTTAGCAAAATGGATGTATGAAGAGTAAGCTCATTGTTATACACTGCTAGAGTTATTGATAGAAAAAAATCACCTGTCAGTTTCACAAGCATACTTTCCTCTTGGTCAGTAATCTTCACGAGAAGACAGGTATTCACTGCGCAATTGCACAGTGAACAAAATGGGTTGTAGATCACAATAATACATCAAACAATGAATTATTAATTATTTCAAAATCTATATTTGTTATAAAGGAAGCTTAAAAAATAAGTTAAACAATCTTTTTGGAATCATACTCAGAAAAATTGAAATTAATTGTGCTGACTGTTTCAGTGTTGCAACAGCTGCTGACCTTGAACTTAAACGGATATTAGGGTAAGTAGTACAGGACCTACAGGATATTAGGGTAAGTAGTGCAGGACCTACAGGATATTAGGGCAAGTAGTTGCACTACAGGATATTAGGGTAAGTAGTGCAGGACCTACAGGATATCAGGGGAAGTAGTGCAGGACCTACAGGATATTAGGGCAAGCAGTTGCACTACAGGATATTAGGGTAAGTAGTGCAGGACCTCCAGGATATTAGGGTAAGTAGTGCAGGACCTACAGTATATTAGGGTAAGTAGTGCAGGACCTACAGGATGTTAGGGTAAGTAGTGCAGAGCCTATAGGATATTAGGGTAAGTAGTGCAGGACCTACAGCATATTAGGGTAAGTAGTGCAGGACCTACAGGATGTTAGGGTAAGTAGTGCAGAGCCTATAGGATATTAGGGTAAGTAGTGCAGGACCTACAGGGTATCAGGGTAAGTAGTGCAGGACCTACAGGATATCAGTGTAAGTAGTGCAGGACCTACAGGATATTAGGGTAAGTAGTGCACGACCTACAGGATATTAGGGTAAGTAGTGCAGGACCTCCAGGATATTAGGGTAAGTAGTGCAGGACCTACAGCATATTAGGGTAAGTAGTGCAGGACCTACAGGATGTTAGGGTAAGTAGTGCAGAGCCTATAGGATATTAGGGTAAGTAGTGCAGGACCTACAGTATATTAGGGTAAGTAGTGCAGGACCTACAGGATATTAGTGCAAGTAGTTGCACTACAGGATATTAGGGTAAGTAGTGCAGGACCTTCAGGATATTAGGGTAAGTAGTGCAGAGCCTATAGGATATTAGGGTAAGTAGTGCAGGACCTACAGGATGTTAGGGTAAGTAGTGCAGAGCCTATAGGATATTAGGGTAAGTAGTGCAGGACCTACAGCATATTAGGGTAAGTAGTGCAGGACCTACAGGATATTAGTGCAAGTAGTTGCACTACAGGATATTAGGGTAAGTAGTGCAGGACCTACAGGGTATCAGGGTAAGTAGTGCAGGACCTACAGGATATCAGTGTAAGTAGTGCAGGACCTACAGGATATTAGGGCAAGCAGTTGCACTACAGGATATTAGGGTAAGTAGTGCAGGACCTCCAGGATATTAGGGTAAGTAGTGCAGGACCTACAGTATATTAGGGTAAGTAGTGCAGGACCTACAGGATGTTAGGGTAAGTAGTGCAGAGCCTATAGGATATTAGGGTAAGTAGTGCAGGACCTACAGTATATTAGGGTAAGTAGTGCAGGACCTACAGGATATTAGGGTAAGTAGTGCAGGACCTACATGAATTGTATACTGGTAATACAAACTTATGGTTTTAGCCAAGCAACATTTTTGCTTAATTTACAAAAAGGTAAAAATAAAAACCAAATACATTACGTTATTAAAAAGTATTATACTTTATACTTTCCTATATGTAGGGGAAAAGGATAGATATTGTATAAATCTGTCTTAAAACATGAAATAATAGAGATACATAGATTAAATTTATTTTTCTGAAACTCACCGTTAGTTGTCATATATTCCAGTTTGTTTCAAGCAATTATATTATTTGCATGCAGTAAGACACACACATTGAATGAAATGTGATTTTTTTTCCCTGTGACTAATTATGGAAACATTATTTCGCAAAACTATGTGTGTGCAAAATGTTTATAATCTACATTAACAGTTAAATAATGTCACATAAACAATGCATAGGATGTCATATTTCAGACAGTACAACAATGAAACAAATCAACCGTGCACAATTAACTTACCCTTTTGATATTTCAATCAATCTGTCTAAATATTGGAGATAAATATTGATTCACCCCGTCTGTGTTGAATAGGGGTTTTCCATCACTTGGTTCATAATTTGAAGACAAGAACTCACAAACGTTTGATCCTAATGCCAATGTATGAACTGTTGAATAAGTATCACACAACGCTGCATGTAAATGATTCTTAGCATTAGGACTAGCATATCAGGGAGGGTATTCAACTTAACAGGGAAACTTTGATCCGGGCGACCTGTTCATGTTAGGAAAACTTTACTTTTTCAGGAGTGTAGACTGGAATAACCAGGCCATTATAAAGAAGCTGTTCAGTGTATTCCAAGGGACAACTGACATCAAAGGAAAGGTGAGGTATTTATTTTTTTACACTATAGACAGAAAAAAGTAAGAAAAAAGGCTTTCTGAGTCTTTAGGGCCAATTTGAGTTGGACCTGGTGAATTATTGATAAATGTTTTTTAGACATAAGATAATTCACCAAATTTCCGACATTTCGATTAGGTTAATTTAGAAATTTAGACTTAAGATATTCTGCTATTTACAAGAAATAGTTGTATGAGTAAATAACGACCAATTACTTGTTTCTAAACATTTTCTTCATGTTGGTAAGTATGGACTATGAAAAGTTCTTTTTTACACAACCAATACAATTCTCAATGTGACGTTTCGATGACTAGTACGATATGTACACTGTCACCTTCACCAGACAAATGACCAGTGAAGCGTATGCACACAAAGGTGTAAAATGTGTACGAGATGTCCACAAAATCGATGTCAATTTAGGCTACGCTGTAAGCGTATGTACAATAGTTGTTATATCTGCACCGAAATGACTCGATTCAGCTACGCTTTGTTTAATACTTGGTCATAGATGTGTGAGAGTCTTTGAGCCCCCTTGTATTGATTTAGAACTGGCCCACTGCGGCGTATCGGGATGGATTCCTTTATCTGCCGCTTGAACAGATTGCTCTCTCTGTCAATCACATGATGTTTCTGTGTGGCGTGGTCTGTGATTGCCGATTATTAATATGGGACTCCGACTGCTTCCTTTCTGATCTGGTGAATTTCCTACCTTTTTGGGTTTCTGTATCTTTCCAGTTTTCACCAAGGCGGACCCCAAAACGCCTTCCAGTCTCTTCAATATACGACGCGTCACAGTTTTTGCATCCAATTTTGTATACGCATTCTGCGACGTTTTCTTTAGGTGTTTTATCCTTAGGGTGTACTAGGATATTGTGAAGCGTCTTGTGGGGCTTCATGGCTGTTGCTATGCCATGACCGCGATATATCCTCTGGATGATTTCGGATATACATTTTATATTCAGGATTATCACTTGACCTTTGGTTTTCTTCTTGTCCTTGATTGGCCTTTTCTTGTTCCTCTCCTTAGAATTACTTTGACACTGTTTTTGTACCCATTTTAGGGCCCATTCCGGATATGCACATGTTCTCATTGCCCTAGCGATGTGATTCTGCTCTTGTGCTTTGTCCTGTTGTTCTGTGACTATTGTATCACATCTGTTGAGCAATGTGCATATGACGCCTAACTTCTGGTGCAAAGGATGGTGAGATTTGAAGTTCAGGTATTGGTCCGTATGAGTCTTTTTTCTATAGACCAATAACCTCCATGGTTCTGTCTTCTTTCTTTACCAGTAGAGTGTCCAGAAAGGGCATTGTGCCGTTGGTTTCTCCCTCACATATAAATTTGATGTTGTTAGTGACATCAATAGTATTGATATGTGTGGTCAAATCTTTCTGTGACCCCTTCTTGATTATCTCAAGTATGTCGTCAACATATCGTTTCCATAAGCTAGGCTTGCATTCTATGTATTAAACAAAGCGTGGCTGAATCGAGTCATTTCGGTACAGATATAACAACTATTATACGTAGCCGAAATTGACATCGATTTTGTGGACAACTCGTACATATTTTACACCTTTGTGTACATAAGCTTCACTGGTCATTTGTCTAATGAAGGTGACCATGTACATATCGTACTAGTCATCGAAACATCACATTGAAAATGTTATTGGTTGTGTAAAAATGAACTTTCCATGATCAATTACTTGTCTGATGTCAGTAAATTATCAACAAATTGTTTTTTTCTTACACTAGACACAAACGAAGCCCGAGTTAAAACGGAGACCAGCTTGTACTCGTATACGTCTCAAGATATTCCCTTACTTCCTGAAATCCAGAGAAGCTTGCAACACATTTCCGTCCTGCATACAGGTTTGTGAAACATAAAGAATGTATATTAAATAGGAGTTAAAACATCTTCATATTTTGAATTGGATGTTGGCTAGAGTCCATCTCAGCCTAATGTGTTGGACTTAAAAACTCTGTGGAAAAAAATCCCCATATATCAAGAGCTGTTTGATGGAACCAAGATATCAAGACACATGTTTTTTGATATCATCTTTTTTGGTGAAATTTACCTTGAGAAAAGCTATTTTTGCTTAATTTTAGGTGATTTTTGACTGTCTGTATGGACAGACAACCAATGCTAAGCTGAAGCTGATGGCAACCCAATTTGTACACCATCTCTGTCTACAGTGAGTTGAAAATGACACCAATCAATCGTAAACATTTGACAGCATCACCTTTTAAATCATATATTTTTGCTGCATTTCATTTAAGGTATATTCATCTGTGATCTTTCTAATCTTCTGTACTTTGTTTTAATTGAAACGTTAAGAAAATTTTGAAGACAACTAAAGTTGTAATTGAATCAATGTTTAGTACCAGTCCTGCTTGGTGATTAGGTCTACTGGTTTCATACTGGGTATCACCCTCTACCAGTTATCATCTACTGTCGATTTAAACTAGTATCACGCTCTACCAGTTATCATCTACTGTCGATTTGAATTAGTATCACCCTCTACCAGTTATCATCTACTGTCGGTTTGAATTAGTATCACCCTCTACCAGTTATCATCTATTGTCGATTTAAACTAGTATCATCCTCTACCAGTTATCATCTACTGTCGATTTAAACTAGTATCACCCTCTACCAGTTATCATCTACTGTCGATTTGAATTAGTATCACCCTCTACCAGTTATCATCTACTGTCGATTTGAATTAGTATCACCCTCTACCAGTTATCATCTACTGTCGATTTAAACTAGTATCACCCTGTACCAGTTATCATCTACTATCGATTTAAATTAGTATCACCCTCTACCAGTTATCATCTACTGTCGATTTAAACTAGTATCACCCTCTACAAGTTATCATCTACTGTTGATTTGAATTAGTATCACACTCTACCAGTTATCATCTACTGTCGGTTTGAATTAGTATCACCCTCTACCAGTTATCATCTACTGTCGATTTAAACTAGTATCACCCCCTACCAGTTATCATCTACTGCCGATTTAAACTAGTATCACCCTCTACCAGTTATCATCTACTGTCGATTTTAATTAATATTACTCTCTACCAGTTATCATCTACAGTCGATTTAAACTAGTTTTGAATTCTTACTATATGGCTGCTGCATCAGCATTCCTGCATTTACTTGGAATCGGACATAGCAAATTGTGTCATATTGTAAAAAGAAAAATTGAAAAATATCAACATTATGATAGGTGATCACTTGTAGGGATGACCACTGGTCGATAACCTTTAGAGCTATTGACAGCATTAAATTCATAGTTTAGTTATGTAAATTCATTTCTGTCAAGTTTTACCTGCATTGAATGTGAGGGATAATTGACTCAAATTTGTAAGGGATTAAAAGTGTGTGACCTATTTTTGTTCACAGCTGTACAGATAACAAGTTCACACCTATAGCTCCAGTACTGCTGTCTGGTATGGTGAAGCTAGTAGGAGAAGCTACAGAGGTAAGTGGTCTTTAAATATAAGGTTTTGATTATTTATTATACAGATTTTACTGTTTATCCATTAAACAGACTCTTGTGGTTCAGGATAGCCTGTTAACAGACATGAGTCTGAAATTAATTTCAATCTAACCTCGTTCTAACGTTGCACAAGCCTCACAGTAATTTCAATCAAAACCTCACATTTATCCAGTGCTAGCCTCACAATTACCGTATCTAACCTTACACTTATTTTGACACCATTATTTAAGAGTAAATAAGGTTTAAGTGAAGGGCTCAAATTAAAAAATTAAGCCGCCACGGTACGACCTCAATTTTCTGGGATTCTGTTGTGAAATACCAGGTATGATTCCTCTGATTTATTGTGCTATATTACTGGCTTTTTTCATGAACCCATGTTGCTCTCCCGATGGATAATATGACTCGCTGAAAGCTAAATCTCAGTTTCTTACATCAGGAAACAAATTTCAATAAATTATCACATTGGTTCAAATACTGACGTTTATTTATCAGGAAGAAGCTAATGCAACTAAAGTATTCATTGGTTATATCCAGCTTATACATGAAACGGGTTATGTCAACCAAGCTGTACAATGGCCTGTGTTTTTCTGTTTACCAAATAGGATGCCAAGTTACGAAGTTTGGCATATGTGGCAGCTGGCAAAATTGTGAGGCGATTCCCGCAGCTTGTCAGTAAAGACATCAGCATAGTTCAGAAGTTTTTTGATGCCATGTGTCAGGTAAGTAATCTTCTTTGATACATTTCCTTCCTTTTAAAAATTACATTTATTAACAAAATTGCTGTAGATTTCTAATATTTTACAATGTCAGTTACTTTCACATTGATTTGCAATAAACATCATTTACAAATTCAAGTAGCAAATGAACAACTCTTTAAATATGAATCTAAGACATATACCAGTTAAGAGAAATGTGAATATTTCTAAATTTTCAAATTTAACAGTAAAAATTAACATTTTATAACGATTTAGTGTAATGTTAATTGTAAAAGGAGGCAGACACACGTCTCTCGGTACATATTTACGATAATTAATAATGTATAATGATGTAGTGTAATGTTAATTGTAGAAGGAGGCAGACACACGTCTCTCTGTACATATTTACGATAATTAATTATATATAATGATGTAGTGTAATGTTAATTGTAGGAGGAGGCAGACACACGTCTCTCGGTACATATTTACGATAATTAATAATATATAATGATGTAGTGTGATGTTAATTGTAGGAGGAGGCAGACACACGTATCTCAGTACAGGAAGCCTTGTCTCTTATGTCTGAGGCTTTCCAGGACATCAGTGGTACCAACACAACCCGCATGGAGGCATTCATAATGCAGAACATTGACAAGGTAACACTGGGGACACTGTACTAGTAATGATGTAGTGTAATGTTAATTGTAGGAGGAGGCAGACACACGTCTCTCGGTACATATTTACGATAATTAATAATATATAATGATGTAGTGTAATGTTAATTGTAGGAGGAGGCAGACACACGTATCTCAGTACAGGAAGCCTTGTCTCTTATGTCTGAGGCTTTCCAGGACATCAGTGGTACCAACACAACACTCATGGAGGCACTCATAATGCAGAACATTGACAAGGTAACACTGGGGACACTGTACTAGTGAAGCATTGACAAGGAAACACTGGGGACATTGTACTAGTGAAGCATTGACAAGGTAACGCAGGGGACATTGTACTAGTGACGTATTGACAAGGTAACACTGGGGACACTGTACTAGTGAAGTATTGACAACGTAACACTGGGGACACTGTACTAGTGAAGCATTGACAAGATAACACTGGGGACACTGTACTAGTGAAGCATTGACAAGGTAATACTGGGGACACTGTACTAGTGAAGCATTGACAAGGGAACACTGGGGACACTGTACTAGTGAAGCATTGACAAGGGAACACTGGGGACATTGTACTAGTGAAGCATTGACAAGGTAACGCTGGGGACACTGTACTAGTGAAGTATTGACAAGGTAACACTGGGGACACTTTACTAGTGAAGTATTGATAAGGTAACACTGGGGCCACTGTACAAGTGAAGCATTGACAAGGTAACACTGGGGACACAGTACTAGTGAAACATTGACAAGGTAACACTGGGGACCCTGTACTAGTGAAGTATCGACAAGGTAATACTGGGGACACTGTACTAGTGGATCATTGACAAGGTAACACTGGGGACACTGTACTAGTGAAACATTGACAAAGTAACACTGGGGACACTGTACTAGTGAAGCATTGACAAGATAACACTGGGGACACTGTACTAGTGAAGCATTGATAAGGTAACACTGTGGACACTGTACTAGTGAAGCATTGACAAGGTAACACTGGGGAGATTGTACTAGTGAAGTGTTGACAAGGTAACACTGGGGACACTGTACTAGTGCAGCATTGACAAGGTAACACTGGGGACACTGTACTAGTGGAGCATTGACAAGGTAACGCTGGGGACACTGTACTAGTGAAGTATTGACAAGGTAACACTGGGGACACTTTACTAGTGAAGCATTGACAAGGAAACACTGGGGACATTGTACTAGTGAGGCATTGACAAGGTAACGCAGGGGACATTGTACTAGTGACGTATTGACAAGGTAACACTGGGGACACTGTACTAGTGGAACATTGACAAGGTAACACTGGGGACACTGTACTAGTGAAGTATTGACAAGGTAACACTGGGGACACTGAACTAGGGAAGCATTGACAAGATAATACTGGGGACACTGTACTAGTGAAGCATTGACAAGATAACACTGGGGACACTGTACTAGTGAAGCATTGATAAGGTAACACTGTGGACACTGTACTAGTGAAGCATTGACAAGGTAACACTTGGGACACTGTACTAGTGAAACATTGACAAGGTAACACTGGGGACACTGTACTAGTGGAGCATTGACAAGGTAATACTGGGGACACTGTACTAGTGGATCATTGACAAGGTAACACTGGGGACACTGTACTAGTGGAGCATTGACAAGGGAACACTGGGGACACTGTACTAGTGAAGTATTGATAAGGTAACACTGGGGACACTGTACTAGTGAAACATTGACAAGGTAACACTGGGGACCCTGTACTAGTGAAGTATTGACAAGGTAATACTGGGGACACTGTACTAGTGGAGCATTGACAAGGTAACACTGGGGACACTGTACTAGTGAAGTATTGATAAGGTAACACTGGGGACACTGTACAAGTGAAGCATTGACAAGGTAACTCTGGGGTCCCTGTACTAGTGAAGCATTGACACGATAATACTGGGGACACTGTACAAGTGAAGCATTGACAAGGTAACTACTAGTGAAGCATTGACAAGATAATACTGGGGACACTGTACTAGTGAAACATTGACAAAGTAACACTGGGGACACTGTACTAGTGAAGCATTGACAAGGTAACACTGGGGACACTTTGCTAGTGAAGCATTGACAAGGTAACACTGGGGACACTGTACTAGTGAAGCATTGGGTAAACATGGAAGGGGTTTATATAAATATTTCAAACTGTCCTCATGTGGATTACAACCTGGACATGATTTCACTGGTCAGTCTTTTAACTATGATATCACATTCAGAGGAATCCTGTATTTCCAAGTGAAACGTATGGTTTTCCAGATACAGTACAAATGTTATCAGAGAAAAAAAACTCGAACTTGTGAAGGCTGGTTGTCATTTTTACTTAACTCTCATTTATAGTCAAATTTCAAATTGTAAGAAACACACAGTAACACTTATATTTTAAACAATTTGAAAAATGATGACTGACCACCAAGCTTTGGAGAGCCTCTATTTACCCAGCGGTACTTTTCTGTCATTGTCTTACATTAATAAACTATTCTGTTAATACAAACTTTCCTGTTCTGCTTGTATGATTGAACTGGAGTCAGTTAAATAAATCGTTTACTGTGTTAATACATTTTTCCTCTTTATCATGTATTTAATCTTTTTTTTATGCCAACTTCGTTTATTTTAATATTATGGTAATATGAACAAAGTGGGCTTAAAAAATAGATGTTGACAAATTGGATATGAAAGGTAAGTTAAGAAAACATACTTTTTGAAGCTTAATACCTGTTGTAATATACTTCATCACGAAAATAAATTGGTTTGTTATAAACAAATTTGATATAGAAATATGATATTGTGTAGATATAATTAAATATTTTGGTCATATGTTAAAATGAGAGTTTATAAAAGTTGATATCTGGCAGCAGAAATGTAGTGAAAATGCAATGGTGTACTTACAGGAGCAGCCCCAGGCTCGTCTGATGGCAGTGCAGTACGCCAAGGCTGTGTTCCCCTCGGACCACATGCCGTCCAGATACGTCCTGTTACTGGCCTGTGGTGACAAGTAGGTGTCCAATGTAGACTTCACTACTAAGGTGGGGTACTTACAGTAGGCTTATTCCTCTTAAGGTCAAGTATTGGCAGATTCATGGGAGTTCAACATACTCTCTTCCTTGGCTGCATTTTTGATAGTCAATTTGTGATGCAAAATATTAGGAGATATGTGTCTTGCAGCTATGTAATATATGACATCTGAACGTATGTCTTTTCCATTGTGTGAAAAATATCTGGATTAGTCCATCATGCATGTACATCGTATTGCGTGTTGATCATTCAGATTTGTCACATGTCAATCTGTCAATCATGCATATGCATCCCAATTGCTGTATGCTGATTATGCATCACATCACTAAGCTGAAATAGGATTTCTTTATCAGCATGCATACAAGTCGTTAATGAACATTAACAGTCTTCAGGAAATAACAGCATAACCAGCTCCTTAATATCTGGAAAAGGTGTTCTTCAGTGGATTGTTGATGGATCAAAATGAACAATGCTCACCTACCCTTGATTTCTATATTCTACATTCTCGGGTTAGTTTGACCTTCACCTAAGTTCACATATACTTAATTTTTGAGTCCACATCCTGCCATACGACTCATATTTTTTGCAGTATTATTAAATGTAAATATATATCACCATGCATTGAATACGGCTCATCACATGTTTCTTGATGTAGTTGTCTTTTTCTGTATATCCCATTAGTAAGGAAGACATACGTACAGAAGCCATGAAGGGGCTGAAATCTAAACTTACTGCAGAGAGTATGCCACTCAAGTCCCCGGCTAAAAAGGAACCACTAAAGATGCCGAAATTCCAGAGTGCCATGACATACATCAAACAAAAGGTATGTTTATGGAGCTTGCTGGTAACAAAGAATTCTTTTTTTGTTCACTGGAAAAACTTTAGGCAGCTATATCTACAGCCTACCAGTAACCTATTCGATACAGTGTGTATACGCTCTCTATCGATAGGCGAAACGTCCAGGGTCAAGTGACATAAAAAATATACAATTTCGTCACATCGTTGTACAGGTAAACAAAACAATTTGCTCACTCGGTCATTTCTTGACAAAGGGACAGTCGGTATTGAATCGTTGCGACATGTTTAATACGTACATTGTATGTGTACAAGGGGAAAACTTTTATATGTATTACATTTTGATATGTATTACATATTGCCAAACTGATTAATCTTATCGAAGAACTTAGGAGCTTGAATATCCATTTTAAACACCAGAAGTTGACTGTTTTACTTAATGTTTCAGGCAGATCAACGAGTGATGACGCAGCACAAAGTGACGGCGGGGAACCATGTCATGGCCTTCAACTCTATAGCCTATGAACAGGTATCTATACCCATGTTAATTCATGTACATGTGAAACAAGAAGTTATGTTTAATCTTTTATTGTATATCACTCTTTTTTATAGTAAATGGGCAAGCAACTGTAAGTCAATAAAATGCTGAACAAATCAGAATTCTACTTTGCTTGAGACACAGAGTGCTTGGACACTTCAACGTAACTTCATTAACTTTAAGAACATTCTCAATTTTAAGTTCTCCAATTTCTATTTGCGCTCTCTGTTGTCCTCCCCAGATGGTACTGTATCTGAGGTCATGCCTGGCCTGTGAGGCAGGTGTTGTCCCCAACATTGAGTCCCTGAGTGATATGCAGGACCAAGCTCCGGCTGTATCCAAATTCTTGTTGGGGATGCTGGACTCCGACTCCCTACAGACATACATTGACTTCATTAAACATCTACTCACTGTCGTTGGAGGTACGAGCAAACACTCACAGAGCTGTAGTCATTAAGGGTTAAGGTTCTGATTTCTCTGAGCTGTAGTCACAGTTGGTTAATTATTCTTACACTCTTGAGTTGTGGCGATAGGGATAACGGTTCCGCTTACCCTTAGCAGGTCACGGAGGTTAAGGGGAAGGGTGCAAACTCACTGTGAGGGTACCTACTCTGAGCTGTGGTCACAGGGGTAAAAGTATTCACTCACTACTAGCTGTGGTGCAGGCTCACTTTTGGGGTACTCACTCTGAGATGTGGTTGCAGGGGTAAGGGTACTGGCTCTTTGATGCAGCTATAGAACTAGAGCTCATAAGCAATCAACTTTCTTGTTGCATGTAAAGGTTCCTTTCAGAGACTCAAACAGAATGTCTTTTTTTTTTATTGGTAATTTAATTTATCGTGGAATAGAATCAAACCTTTAGGTTCAAATAGTTGAGATCTTCTTGGAACCAAATAACTATCTTCTTGTGATGGCTCTGCTGCTTCTAGTATCTTGAAGAAACATGGGTGTTTTGGCTACAATGTATTCGTGATGTATAAATATCTATTTTCTAGATGTTTGTCAGATCAAGGGAACCAAAGCATCTGGATTAAAAGAGTAAAATCTATTCCCGATATGAATATGTTGATGGAGAAGTTATATGGGAAAAAGTTATTACTGATCATGTTTTGGTAGTAGAGTCTAAAATAATTGTTAACATAAGTATAGTGGGCACCAAGCAAATAAAAGTAAATGTGGGTGATGCCTGTTACCAAAAAACTCTCCCTCCTTCTTTAATTACTATACTTATTATTTTGTTTGCCAATTAATTAATTTAATGATAAATTTGCACTCATCGATTATGGAGGATGAAAAGGTTAAACATTTTTCTGGTATACAGTATTCATTTTGGAATAGCCCTTAGCACAGTTTTTCTCACAGAGATTGAAAGCTATTCATTTCTTTTGTGCGATGAATTCCATCCAAGTAGATTAATGTAAACTTATAAAATCCTATATAAACAATTTGACATGGTGTATTTCAGGAACATCAAGCATGTACTGTCTGTTAGAACTAGTGTCCATGGCACCGACAAAACTCTCCTCACAATTCATGAAGAACTTGGACTGGATAAAGGTTGGTTCCTAGAGCAAATCACTTTGTACTGATTACCACGATTGTTAGTGTGGAAATTATTTTGGAATGGGTAATAATATAGACCTGACTATATATATAGCTAATTACTACAATTGTTAGTGTGGAAATTATTTTGGAATGGGTGATAATATAGACCTGACTATAAAGAAAACATTGTGAAGTCCTTGTGTTGGAATTAAATATAAAAATAGAACAAAAGACAGAGGTAGCGTCTCTAGACCTTTCTCGGGTTGATTCCCCGTTCATCAGGAGACTGTTTATTTTGAAAACAGGTATTGTGAGGTCATAGTTGTTTACACAAGAAAGTATGACGTCATCAATAATGCAAAGTCATTATGACGTCACAGAAGGCATACACATAAATCAATGACGTCAACAACAATACAAGCTAAATTGTGACGTTACATTACTTAGACAAATGCATAACTTTTTGATCTTACCAACAATAAAAAATACGGGAGATACAAATTGTTTCATTTACGGCAACAATAAAATATGAACAATAATATTTAAAGCACAGCAATTGCTTAAAGCATGACACGTTGAATTTAATGTGAACTATTCAGACTGGGTATATATATAGCTGACTATATATATAGCTAATTACTACAATTGTTATTGTGGAAATTATTTTGGAATGGGTGATACAATAGACCTAACTATATATATAGCTAATTACTACAATTGTTAGTTTGGAAATTATTTTGGAATGGGTGATAATATAGACCTGACTATATATATAGCTAGTTACTACAATTGTTAGTGTGGAAATTATTTTGGAATGGGTGATAATACAGACCTGACTATAGATATAGCTAGTTACTACAATTGTTAGTGTGGAAATTATTTTGGAATGGGTGATAATATAGACCTAACAAACAAATGAAAGTTAATGTCCAGCAGCAAAATACTGTTGTCTCACTATCAAGTCACTGTTTTTGGGGACAGATTTCTCTCGTTCCATACAAACTTGTTTAGTATACCAGCTGCATACTACATCTACAAATAATAATGACTTTGACAGTGAAGGGGTAAAATAAGGTTTGGATTACTTTCTGTTAGTATGTACTTGTGAATTGAGAGAAAAAAAAAATACAGGAAAGTTTACAGATTTCCTCATGAGACTTGGTGATCAGAATAAAATAGATAGATTATGTGAAAATCAGTCAAATATTTTGTTCACAATCACAAAAATTGAGAACCCTAACTAAGTTCAAGAAAATAATAGATGTAATGTTTAACTCATGATCCCTAGTACTAGTGCATAAAGCTTAATTTAAAGTCATGTGTGATAGCATATTTTAATAATTTGCAACTTCATGCCCTCCCATATATAAGAATTAATTTGAAACAAATGAGAAATTTGTAGTGAGCATAATGTCATGTTAATGTTTTTTCAGCGCTACATTTTCTCCAGTAAGGATGATCTGAAGACATATGCCAGCCAGCTACACGCCACTGTCCTTTGTAACCAACCAGACAAGTCAAAGATCCACGAGGTTGTCATGGAATTATCTGACAAAATTTCTAGCAAAGTGAGAACTGTTATTGAATGATAAGTTATACAATCATTTATTACCCAATGAAAATTCATTTCAACAAAATGGTAATGATATGGTCCTATGGTGTGAAAGTAATAAGAACATCTCTGTAGTGTTAACCAGTAAATACAATGTGTTCATGTTTCCCTCGCACAAGGGCTTATATACCTTATTGTAACAAATTAGAAGAAAAGACACAATAGCATCATAATACAAGTCCTGTTACTGACAGCTGTCACATTGGGCTAGCTAAAATTCAGCCATTTCTCTTGATCCGCATCTTCCAGCGGTGACTATTTCCACATGTTCTGTCCGAACACCACCCTTTCCTCCAGTGCCAGGGTTGGCCAAGTTTTGTTTGACATGTATATTCCCTGGTGGTGTTCATGTCCAAAAAACTGAAGTAATACCCTGTCTTTTTTATGGCACCTCAGTTTTTGGCTCCATATTTTAACATTTCATTTATATGGACCGCATTTGTTTATCGCAATCCAAACGGTTGAACTGGTTGGACCAGAGCTGTTCATTGAAATAAGGTCGGACCTAGTAATCTGATAAAACTGCAATCAGTCTTACGAAAAGAAACAAAGTTTATTCAATCTTAGTGAATAAACAATAACTTCATGGATTCACACTGACCTTGGTCACTGAGAGGTCTAAAACCGCAGGCCAGCCTCTTAAATTACAAGCCTGGTCAATTAGCAGCATAGGTGTGAAAGTTGTGAATGGCCGGCCAATTCATGGCGGATGGCTTGGCAAAGCCTTGTAAGGCCTGCATTAACACGGTTGAATCAGATACACGAAAGGGGCCATGGTTTTCTCTTTACACCACCAAACCTCTTTAAAATGCCAAAACAATTGCTTAAAAAATCATGGCATTATAACAAGATTTTACAGTACTTCATTCAAAATGTTTGTCTTTTCCAAACCATCTAGAGTTTTGAAGTACAACAGGGATCAATCATCGCCTTGGGTTACCTAATAGGTCTTTACCTAAGATTAAATTCAAACGGTATGGAGACGGATAGCAACGTGGATGCCAAGCTGTCCACTGCCATGGGGACTGCTGTACACGCTATAGGTCAGTAGGAGAGCACCATAGTTCAGCTCTTTATCCTATTATCTCTGTAACGTAAGGATAATTCCTCTCCTTAAATTGTGAAAGTTCTGGTATAATTACTATGTCCATGAGAAGTGATCTGTTTATAACCAGATCTGAATTTCTACCAGGAATGCTTGTGTTGTGATTTTTGCAGCATTGAGATTAAAATGAAAGTCTGGTTGAAACAGATTCACCTAAAAATGTTTGGACATCTTAAATTTCAATATCAAATGTTAAAAAATTGGCTTAACAACCTGTAGTATATAGAAAATCACTTAACATTGATGAATGACAAATGATCAAAGTTATGTACGCTTTATGAGAAGTTATAAAGGCTTTAATATGATGTAAATGTAAAAACAATTGTTCTGAACTTATGTACGCTTTATGAGAAGTTATAAAGGCTTTAATATGATGTAAATGTAAAAACAATTGTTCTGAACTTAATACTGCACCTTTTGTACAAATTTAAAGGACCAGGCTCAAAGAAGGTGAAATCATTGAAATGTGTTTTGTTTTGTTTCGAATACATGCTGCTATATCTTTGTTGTATAGTGAAACTCCTGAAGCCCACAGACGAGGTTCCTGATCCTATGTTGCCCTCTATATGTCTTGCCATTGGGGAGATTGGCAGGAACTCAGCACTGCTGCTGCCATCTGGTGGGGAAGGAGACAGTGAGGAAAACACAACCAAGTTTTCTTTAATTAAAGTTCTCTTAAAGATGGTTACATCAGGAAAGGAGACCAACAAGGTAAACATTGAGGAACAGTGGGTCATTTCTCTCTCCTGTCAAAGCCCTCCTTCAAAATCTGTATTTCTCTAAAAATAAATCTTAAGCTAAGGACATTTCCCTCTAATTAAATTAGTACAGGTGACTAGATAGTTCACCACTGAAGGAATATTTTCACAATTTTTACGTAAGTTAAAATGATATTGTATTGGTTGTCAAATAAGGAGTCCACACTTAGTGCTAATGTGTAACTCATGTATTCCTGGTACTGATGTGTAACTCATGTATTCCTTGTACTGATGTGTAACTCCTGTATTCCTGGTGCTGATGTGTAACACGTGTATTCCTGGTACTGATGTGTAACTCTTGTATTCCTGGTACTGATGTGTAACTCATGTATTCCTGGTGCTGATGTGTAACTCCTGTATTCCTGGTGCTGATGTGTAACACGTGTATTCCTGGTACTGATGTGTAACTCCTGAATTCCTGGTACTGATGTGTAACTCCTGTGTTCCTGGTACTGATGTGTAACTCATGTATTCCTGGTACTGGTGTGTAACTCCTGTATTCCTGGTACTAATGTGTAACTCCTGTATTCCTGGTAGTGATGTGTAACTCCTGTATTCCTGGTTCTGATGTGTAACTCCTGTATTCCTGGTTCTGATGTGTAACTCATGTATTCCTGGTACTGGTGTGTAACTCCTGTATTCCTGGTACTTATGTGTAACTCCTGTATTCCTGGTAGTGATGTGTAACTCCTGTATTCCTGGTACTTATGTGTAACTCCTGTATTCCTGGTACTAATGTGTAACTCCTGTATTCCTGGTACTTATGTGTAACTCCTGTATTCCTGGTACTAATGTGTAACTCCTGTATTCCTGGTAGTGATGTGTAACTCCTGTATTCCTGGTGCTGATGTGTAACTCATGTATTCCTGGTGCTGATGTGTAACACGTGTATTCCTGGTACTGATGTGTAACTCTTGTATTCCTGGTACTGATGTGTAACTCATGTATTCCTGGTGCTGATGTGTAACACGTGTATTCCTGGTACTGATGTGTAACTCCTGAATTCCTGGTACTGATGTGTAACTCCTGTATTCCTCGTACTGATGTGTAACTCCTGTATTCCGGGTACTGATGTGTAACTCCTGTATTCCTGGTTCTGATGTGTAACTCCTGTATTCCTGGTAGTGATGTGTAACTCCTGTATTCCTGGTTCTGATGTGTAACTCCTGTATTCCTGGTGCTGATGTGTAACTCATGTATTCCTGGTACTGATATGTAACTCCTGTATTCCTGGTACTGATGTGTAACTCATGTATTCCTTGTACTGATGTGTAACTCCTGTATTCCTGGTGCTGATGTGTAACGCCTGTATTCCTGGTACTGATGTGTAACTCTTGTATTCCTGGTACTGATGTGTAACTCTTGTATTCCTGGTACTGATGTGTAACTCATGTATTCCTGGTCCTGATGTGTAACTCATGTATTCCTGGTCCTGATGTGTAACTCATGTATTCCTGGTCCTGATGTGTAACTCATGTATTCCTGGTACTGATGTGCATTGCTGACATACATGTATTTGTATTGTCAGACAAAGGAGAAGGCAGCGCTGTGTCTGGGCTACATATGTGTGGGCGAGGAGGAATTCCCCTATCGTCGAAAAGTGATCAAGGAGATGATGGAGGCTGCTCAGGTGAAAAACATATTCTTAATATTGCCATTAAAGAATGTTAGAGATCAAACAATTAAGTTTGCTGTAAATTTGTATTTTTGAGTTCTACCCGTCATCAAAGATTTTAGACAGCTTCTGCAAAATGTTGTTTACAAATATAAAGAAAAAGAAGACAATATATGAAGTTGATGTTTGATTCATTTTTGTCATGAAAATTGATTATACCCCAACAGGCCAAACAGATAGAGTTGAACATGACCATGGGGGATGCCTTGGTGTTCAGTGCCCAGGGTATCACGTCGTCTGCAGCTAGGGACGTGTGGACAGAGACCGAGGAGGAATTCAATGTAAGTATGTCAGGTCAAAGTTATCTCCCCTATTGATCTATATTAAAGTCTATGTGGATGAGCAAATTTATTTTTGTGAATTTTTAGCTCACCTGGCAGGAAGTGCCAAGTTAGCTTATGCCGTGGCCTGGCGTCCGGCGTCTTAAACAACTTATTTATAATAACCGAAAGGCCTAGGGTGTCGATATTTGGCCAGAAGCAAACTTAGATGAAGGGCTACCAAGTTTCTTAAAATTAATGACCTTCACCTATTTTCAAGGTCACAGGGGTCAAATATGTTAAAAACTTTAAACATTTTCTTCTGAATAACCAAAATGCCCAAGGTGATGGTATTTTGCCAGTAGCATGCTGAGATGAAGGGCTACAAAGTTTGTTCAAATGAATGACCTTCACCCATATTCAAGGTCACAGGGGTCAAATATGTTAAAAATTTTAAACAACTTCTTCTGAATAACCAAAATGCCCTGGGTGATGATATTTGGCCAGTAGCATGCTGGGGTAAAGGGCTATCAAGATTGTTCAAATGAATGACCTTCACCTATATTCAAGGTCACAGGGGTCAAATATGTTAAAAACCTTTAAACAACTTCTTCTGAATAACCAAAATGCCCTGGGTGATGATATTTAGTCAGTAGCATACTAGGATCAAGGGCTACAAAGTTTGTTTAAATGAATGACCTTGAATCATATTCAAGGTCACAAGGAGCAAATATATTCAAAATATTTCAACAACTTGTTCTGAATAACCAAAAGGCTCAGGATGTTGGTATTTAGTCAGTAGCATATGCTGGGATCAAGGACTACTATGTTTGTTAAAGTGAATGACTTTGACTTATATTCAAGGTCACAGGGGTCAAATTTGTTTAAGTTTGCAAGTTTCATCCTGAGATGGAAGGCTCTACAATGTGTTCAACATAATGACTTTGTTCGACTTTCAATCACAGGGGTGAAATGTTTTTAAAAAAATTAACAGGGTCTTTTGAATGAATTTTAATCATAAATACTGATATTTTGCCTGTAGCTTTATTTTAGATCACTTTTAAGGTTACAACTTCAAACAAGTGTGAGTTTTATACCAGGTGAGCGATGCAGGCCCTTTGGGCCTCTTGTTATATCATTACCTTCCTACATAAAAAGTGACAGTAATGGAAGAAAATTAGTTAAGTAAGCACCTGGATGTTGCTGATCCAACTTATATATGAAGAACATTGATGGTGATAGAAACATGCATGACCGTCACTTATAAACATGAATATTTTAAAAAACACTTTAAAAGCTAGCACATGCCAGATGAGGAACGGAAGGGAATGCCGACTGACCATGTCAATTTAATTGATAATTATGAATATATTGTGATATAGTGTTTGTATGCTATCTATTCCTTTTTAATACATTTTCGACAAGAACTGCATTTCAATAATGCTTTAACAACAGAAATCAGCAGAAACCCATTTAAGATTTATCCTAATGATAGTGATTAATGATCTCTGTTTGTCCTTAGAGCCGGACCAGTAAGAGTGTCAATGAAGTGGCTTGGTACTTGGACCTTCTGCTCAACAAGTACATAGTCAACGTTAACCCACATCTGCGGCAGGCAAGTCGGTTAATTCTGGTGTAAATTTAGGTATTTCATATAAATTATCCAACATGATAATGCCTAAACAGTCAAAATTGGTAAGTTAATTAGTAAATCATGTTCCCAATGATTTTATATGGCAGAAATGTTTTTAAAGAAAACTCACAAATTGCCAGTATTTAGCAACAGTAGTTTAGTAGTTCTTTGACAGGTACTTTATTTGTTAAAGGTATTGCAAAATGTCATTACAGAAATCTCATTAATTGTAAATGATAAGAGTGTTGAGAAATGGTTGTTACAAATAAATGAGATGCAATAGGAATATAGCAGTGAATAAGATAATAATGGGGTAAAAAAAGATGACCATTAAAGAAAAAGATAAATCACTGAAGAAATATGATTAACAAGAATGTCAATCAAGTGGGCTTGAATCTAACTATTTATTATATCATTGGTTGTTTTGTGTTTTAGGCTGCCTGTATATGGCTACTGGCATTGGTGAAGAGCTGCAATACACACGAAGCACTGCAATCAAATCTTCTCCAGATCCAGAGAGCATTTATGAAGATGTTGTCAGAAAATGATGGTACTTTGACAGATATTAACTTAAACACATCAAAACTTTTTCTGAATTATAGAAATAGTTGATATGTAAAATTAATATTTCATTCGTTTTACAAACTTGTTTTGCATCATTAGACTTGAGAAAGGAATTTAAAATCAGATGCAACCAATCCTATTCGTCAGTATTAACTTCTGCAATGTGCAGCCAAACATCAATGTTTATCTATATGATATCATGTTGGTAAATTCAGGATGTTTTCTATCCAGATGTAACCCAGGACATTGCTTCTAAAGGCCTCGGTCTGGTGTATGAGGTGTGTTCCCCGAAACAGAAAGACGAGCTCGTGTCCGAGCTGGTTGACACACTCATGACTGGAAAGAGGTAATTAGTTACACACAGCCTAGTCTTTCCCCTTGTCCTCTAGAAAGGAATTTTTACTTGGAAATGATATTCACTAAATAGCAGCCGAACATCTTTGTTGAAACATTATTGGTTTCGGTATCTAAAAACAAAATTACTTGATAAAGGAAATTTAGAAGGTAGAAGTTCAATGCTGATGAGAAGTAACTTCTGTTTTTCTCTCCTTTTTTTTTTTTTTAATTTCATTTTGTTTGTCTACTTGTAATTTTTCAGGGCAAAGCAAGAAGTAACTGGAGAGAGCAAGATCTTTGAACAGGGATCTATTGGCAAAACTCCAGACGGGTAAGTTCTCTCATCCTCCAGTTATTATAAAATAAAACTCCAACGGGAAAGCATTCTGATTCTGCAGTTCTTTCAAGATAAAAGTTCAGATGTTTAGATGCTGCAATCTTGTAGTTCTTGTGTAAAACATTTCCAGTTCGATATGTATTGTGACCCTGTAAAATCTAGATGGGCACCTAATTTGATCAAGTAGTTCTTACTGTTTTAAACACTGACAGGGATACTGGCCATTTATCTATACTGTATGCTTCATTTCCTTTGACCTTTATTCTATAACCTCAATTCCTAGGATAACATGTTGGGTTTTTTTCTGCAGTGGAAGTCTATCAACATATAAAGAGCTATGTTCAATGGCCAATGATCTCAACCAACCTGACCTCATCTACAAGTTTATGCACTTAGCGAATCACAATGCTATGTGGAACTCCAAAAAGGTTTGTTGTTAGGGTGTACGTCCAGAGATAATAAATAAATGTCCCTGGTTTGAATTGTGAGCTGGCTCATTGCTTCTTCTAATACTATACACATGTAACAATATAAAGAATAGTTATAACATGAAAATCAACATACAAAATTGTTAAGGTTTGAAAACAAAACATTCCAAATTTACTCCCTGGAGTCCTGAAGTAAAAAGTTGTTCAATGGCCAACATTAAAAATGTGCCAAATTTTGGAGTTATAAAGAGATTGCAGATATGTAAGGCAGGTATTGAAAAAAATAGTTAAGAATGATTTAAAAGGGGATATTAAAATATTTTGGCTGTTTTAAAAGAAGATATTAAAATATTTTGGCTGTAAGTCAGATAGTAGATGAAATGAAATGAGGGATATTTTAATAATGTGTTACTGCACATGCTTTGAATAATTCATGTTTGCTTAAAATTGTGTGAGCATAATTTATAACTAGGAAACAAAATTGATGATATTTTCAATTGATGATGTATTTAATGCATTGAGATTCAAAATGAATTATTTGTTTGAAGATTTACTGTGAACATTATACCAGTGTACTAAATACTTTCATGAAAAGTACTTTCTGATAAATGTGCACATTTACAGGGAGCAGCGTTTGGATTCGGCACTATAGCTGCCCAGGCCGGGGAACAGTTGGCACCATACTTACACAAGCTTGTACCCCGACTTTACCGCTACCAGTTTGACCCTAACCCTAAGATACAGCTGGCCATGAGTAGCATCTGGCAGGCTGTTGTACAGGATAACAAGAACACAGTAAGTGTAGCTTTAATATGTTGTTCTCCAGTATGGAACTGTAAAATAATTGAATTGGCGTTTTTTTTGTGCACAGGCCAAAAGAAAGTGTAATTTGTGCCCTGCAAACTTTGCGGTATCATGAAACACCAATACGATACACATTGACAACGAAAATTTCTGACAGCAGAGCGAAGTATACCATGAAAAGTGTAAATAGAAAGCTGCTGTAAAGAGTTGTATGTAGTATGTTGTGTTACTAGATTAATATTGGAAACATCCATTATGGTGTTGAATTTGTGAATTCTCTTTGTTTTGAAAATTAAAAGATACCAATTTCATAAAAGTAATCATAGTGTGTTATTTGGAATTAATAGTACAAACAGCGGGGGCATAACAAAGTCTGACTTATTTGTCTCCTCACTTCTTTTCAAAGTTTTTAAATGCTATTTTCCCCCCTATATATCTGTTTTAGTCTCTTCATACATTGCCTGGCCCCTCGTGGTTAACAATTGGAGGCAATGTAAGACAACAATTAAACTGACTTTCTATTAAAATTAATGAGTAGCTTAGAATAAACGATTGTGGTGAACGTATCTAGATTTAAACAGAATGTGATAATATATGTCAGACATCACTTTGTGTTTATTAAGGTAGATAAATACATGAAGGAAATTGCGACGGACTTGGTAAAGAATCTCACCAATAATCAGTGGAGAATTAGAGAGTCCAGTTGTCTGGCTGTGAGTGACCTGTTACGGGGACGACCCCTAGACGACATCGTGGACCTCCTACCTGACTTGTGGGAGGCCTGCCTTCGGGTCAGAGATGATATCAAGGTATGGCTGCACCAGTTAAACTTGTTTTAGTATTGAACTGCTTTTAGGTGGCAATTTTATGAGGTATGCAAGCATTTGCTGTTGAAATTGTTCTTTTGCCATATATACATGATTTTAATAAACACCTTGTCATTTCTTTCCGTAAAGGATAAAAAACCTTTCCCATCTTTGCAGACATGTACATTAAACACTTTTCATTTTTCCATAGGAGTCTGTTCGGAATGCTGCAGATGTGGCTTGTAGAGGGCTCAGCCGTGTGAGTATCTACTAACATATACCAATTTCTCATTACTCCTCGGGGAATTAACCCTCACTATTACAGAAACAAAACAATAATTGTTATCATATATTTGGTCAAATTCTCAATGAATCTGTTTTCAAATTGTTATATAATTGTTTTTTTTAAACTGTCGGTTTTGAAACTATGTCAGTGTTGTCAAATACTTACTTTTCAGATCCAAAATGTCTGCTCTTTTCTATACTTAACGTATGTCCTGATGAACTTGGTTCTTTAGTACTTTAATAAACAGAACATTTGTTTTCTAGGAATTCTTATATGATAATACGGTTTCAGAATTACCAGGTATATTGAAACAAATCTCTGCCTGCTACAAAAATTGCGCTCCAATATAAATATATCAGGAGTACTAGTGAACTGACTGAGCTTTCTCTGTGTAACTGATCCTCTGTGATATAATGGACATTCACTGATTTATTTTAACTCCCCAGGCATCTATTAAGATATGTGATATCAACTACGGGAAGATTGGGGAGCAGGCTACGAAAGCTGTACTTCCTTGTTTACTGAAAAACAGTATTCAGAGTTCTGTGTCTGATGTCAGGGCTATAGGGTAAGTAATTCTATTGGGAAGTTCATTCTATTGAAAATGTTTAAATTTAAATCTGTTTGAACTGGTGTTGAAACTAGGTTTTTTCTCTAGTTGAGTTGCAGACTGGGAGTTCAGTATGTGATTGTAATGTATGAATTTGTTGAACTTGTTTTCTGAAGGTTATATAATTACCTACCATATTGAAGATCTGTAATAATGCAGGTTCTCTTTTGAATCCCCACATTCCTCTCCTTGTCACAGCAACACTTAAACAGTACATGTATCTCTTTAGGTTATCTACCATACTGAAGATCAGTAAGAATGCAGGATCCCTGTTGAAGCCACACATTCCTATCCTGGTTACAGCCTTACTGGAGGCAGTCAGTGGTCTGGAGCCTCAGGTCCTAAACTACTACAGTCTCCGTGTGTCTGACAGCCAGGCCGCCCAAGATCGGGTGTGTATTTGAACTGTAAAAATACCTCTAGCCTGTCTATGTAGGAAATCAGAACATATCATTGTCTTGTATGACATTTGTTCCTACTCATATATAAATTGAGTCAAAAAATTATTAGAAGACTGTTGTACTGGGTGGTTTCATTATATTTTACTTTTGATAATAAGCTAAGGGAATGCAGTTTTCTGAATATTTGATATTTAGTTACAGGGATGGAAATTTGGATCATCAAAATGCAATGAGATTAGTTCTTATTATCATACAGTTTTTATGCTGTAGATATGTTTGAATACATTTTAGTAATGCCTAAAAATTTAAAAAAAATGCATGGGAAAGGGAAAACCTGATATTGATTGACAGATGGTTTATCTTTCAGCTGGACAGTGCAAGAATAGCTGCATCTAAGATGTCTCCGATGATGGAAACAGTTAACTTGGTTGGTATACAGATAGGATATACAAAAAGTGAATACTTCAGATTGCCCGCTGAAGCAATATTTTGTATGTAAATTTTTCATCAGAAAAAAATATGTTATTGAAAATAGAGTGAACATATATATATATATTTACAAAGAAAGCTATATCAAATATAAAATTTGTTTATACTGATTCAATAACGGTATGACTTTTATTAGTGATCAAAGAGATGTTATATATTTCATTTAGTTTATATAAAAGTTTTGAAAATATTAGTGTGCAGAGATCCTGCATTAAATGTTGATGACTTTCTCTTCTGTAGAACGGGATGATATAAATAAGTTGATGTCATGTCACTCATGAATGATTAGTTTGTGTACATGATGAGCTGACATTCGTGTGGTTATTTGTATGTTTGTATTGCAGTGTGTCCAGTATGTAGATGAAGAAGTGCTGACAGAGTTAGTTCCCCGTCTTACAGATCTCATTAAAAGTGGAATAGGTATCGGTACAAAGGTAGGACTGGTTTATAGTCTAATCTTGTTGTCTAACTTGTACCGCCAGGAACATGATGTAAGCTAGGTGATGCATTTAAGATACATGGGTGTCTCACACACCAATTACACATGATTTGGAAAAATAAGATTTCAGTAGGAGTTTGACAATTATGTAAAAGTTGAGACATTTTGGTGTTGTTAAACTGGAAAATATAGAGCCATTTTTATTCCTACATCTAATCAGTTGTGATGTTTGTTCCAGGCCGGATGTTCCAGTTTTGTGATCTCGCTCGTCCATCACTGTCCGAAGGATCTTACACTACATGCAGGTAATTTTGTGATGGTCAAATATATAGAATTTTGACAGCCTGTTTGAAATATTAATATCTTTAATCACAAAGTTTAAAGTCCTATTTAAATTCTGAATTACATATTTAGTATGTATGTACCAAAGGAATTCACAGTTACTGGTACAAAATGACCGTATCGTTTATACTGTTTGAAATACTTTGAATTTGGAAGCATCATTGCAGAAAAAAATCAGTTTATATTTACTGAAATTTTTCTGCAATGATGCTTTTCCAACATTTGTTGGAAGATAACCGTAATTAACCTGGAATTATTCCTAAACAGTTTAAAATACTTTTTCCTTTACAGGGAAATTAATGGGAGCTTTTTTGACGGGTATAAATGATCGTAACTTATCTGTGAAAAAAGCATACGCATCAGCATTAGGATATCTAGTCAAGGTAAGAATGCTTCATCATAGAAACAAAAGTTCCTAGTTCTATTTTTGTGATGATTTTAATTCAGGATTATTTGACATATTGTGATTTGTTTAAGTAACAATCACTTCTTTATAAAAAATAAGTTAAAGGATAGATGTTATGGGATAAATGAATTTCAAATTGTGTCTCCTCACTAATAAAAGTGGAAATAAATATGTACTTAAATTGTAATGATTTATAGTATCCAGAGGTTACAAAATAAAGGTTTTACGTTTACAGGTGGCTAAGGACAGCAGTGTAGAGAAGCTCATTGCCAGGCTACGGTCGTGGTACCTAGAAAAGGAAGGTAAGCCGACCTCATTAAAGCTGATTTTACATCTACAGTCAGAAACTTGAGTCGTATCAGTGCACCGGTTTTAAATATCGGTAGATTCTTTTCAAATATCTGTAAATCATGAGACTGTTTTGAGTTTTCCCCCTGATGAGAATTTACAATATTTTCAATTTTGCATGATTTTTTTAGCGCACTTCAGAAAGGGTGATTATTTTCAATTTTGGAACATTATTTGAATATCACAGATTATATATTATTAAGATAATATCTAAGATTATCAACATCACACACTAAGGCGTCTGACTGTCTTGTTCACTGTAGCCTCCACCACTGAGTCGCAGTTTCGAAGCCTATATGCTTTCCTCCACCACCAAACCTGGCATGTCCTTCAAACACACACTAAGATAAGACAATACCACACAGGTTACTAAGTGTGAAGACAATGTAACAAAAAACTAATTAAGACATCACAGCAGACTCAATATCTACCCAGATGTTGAGGAATGGTACTTGATTCAAATACTGAACTTGACAACATTTTGGGATTAATACTGAAAAAATGGGTTAATGTAAAACCTGAGACAATCCTTTATTATCCTGGCATTAAAAGTATGTTTAGACTGATGGATATTATGATGATAACTCTTCTTGACTTTTATTCTGTAATCACGTATACAGTATTTTATGCCAAAGTCTGACCAAATAAAGATGCTAGGAGAATGAAAGCTGTTTTATATGAAATTTTTTTGACAGAGGAGTCAGCTAGATTGGCATGTGGGTTAACTCTACACTCCATGAGCCTGCACAGCCCAGACATCTTAAAGAGACATGCCACTCAGGCCATGCCTCTTGCCTTTTTTGCTATGCATGAACAAAAACCAGGTAAGTGCTTTCTATGAAATTCATTTCTATATCACAAAATAACTGGGACCTCTAGAAATTTCTAAGAGATAAAATGTTTATTTGTATCAGATTCTGATGCTGAAAGCAAGAAAATTAACTGAAACACAGTTTCCACCTTTAGAGAATACCAGAGAACACATGGGAATAAAAACAAACAGATATTACGACACCACTCTCCCCTCGATTTCTCCACTTCTAAAGAAAAGTGAGCTGTCTTTTCTCCATGTGAGTTTTATTTTCGTTAAGCCTGAGAAAAACCCTGGATGTATTTTTTTATTTTCTGTGTCCTGCAAAGTTGTTAATTTGTTTTCAGAGGAAGAAAAATCCAAGAGCCCGGAGGACAGTCTGTCGATCTGGGACGAAGTGTGGCTGGAGGTCACCCCAGGTATGGGTGGTTATCGACTCTTAGGACATAACATAGGAAAATGGATAGCGGGAAGATCTTGCTTCCAACATGTCATTTACAACTATAGTGAAAACAGTGAAGTAATAATTAGATAAAATCTATCTTGTTGATATCTTAGATAAGATTCATCAGTTTGGAAGTAGGTGATATCAAAGTTTTACTTTCTATCCAAACAATGTACGTATTAAACGTGTCGCAACATACAAGACCGACTGGTCCCTTTGTCAAGCTATGTATAAATCAAACAAGATTATACACTCAGTTACCTATCAATCATCAACTATTTCAATGGTTAAAGAGATGAAGGGGAGGATGCAAGTGACTCACATAATTCTCATATCATTAAAAAAGATAGAAACGTAGAATTAAAATAAAAACAGCTAATGAATGACAATTAATTTGTTGATACCATGCTGATAGGTACGGAGGCAGGAATACGACTATACATCCAGGAAATTGTAGAGCTGCTGAGAGAAAGCATTGAGTCCCAGTCCTGGATCACTAAGGCTCAAGCAGCACTCTCCATGGCAACGGTAGCTTCTAAATTAGAGGCCCAGCTAGGGCCACCTCACCTAGGCAACCTGCTGTCCGCTCTTCTGATTGGTCTACAAGGCAAGACGTGGACAGGCAAGGTACGAGAATGTATAATGTCGAAGGGAGGTTGGGCCCTCATGACATTTTAGCTCTTCTAGCTTTAATACCAAAGTGTGATAAATCACTAGGGATCTTACATGGTTTAACAACTTTCACATTGTATCTCTAAACATGGAATGATTCCTTGTCTCAATTTATGTTACATATACTGTATACTGGTAAACTTGTCCATTCAATTATTCACCTCATGTTTATTTCACCCTTCACATGAATTTAGTTATTCATGACAAATAATAAATGATACATGATAAATTCACCATTATTATGGAGGGCAAAAAAAGTATAAGAAATTTTTGCAAAAATATCCCAGTATACTGCAGTATAAATACATGTAGATATGTATGGGAATAAAAAGACCAGTTTTATATTAAGTTTCAGATATGAGGTAATCATTTTTTATTTCTTTCTTTCTTGAAGGGCTTACTGTAAAATGTAAAAATTCTCACCCAATGATACTATGTGTTCTGCCTTTGGACAAGAGGGCATTGTTAGATAGTTTTATAACAAAAGGAGAGCTGATTCAGCACTAGATTAATGCATTATAATAGACCAGAGGGGGACGACAGTGTTACAACTTACAATAGTTTGAGCATCTTTGTCAATTGACTATTTGACCTTATGGCCTGAGTAATACAAAAATACCACATTTCTGATGTGTTCTGTCTGTTCCAGGAGGCACTCTTACAAGCTGTTAAAACTGTGTGTACCTCATGCAGGTAAGTTTCTTACTACTGGTTCATTATGGAATAGAGACCTAACTGATGTAGCTTAATTGATTGAACATCTACTTCATGAGTGGGACTGGACACTCCCCTCAGCTAGATCATTTGATACAGGTAACTGGTGTCAACGACAGACTCAAACTAACTTTCAATGTATTTCAATAGTTCCTGATGTATGTTACTCCTTAAATTTTATTCCCAAATCACAATAAATTTGTATGATGTAAGGTATTTCTCCGGAATGATAATTAAACTGGTTGTTTTCTGTACAAAAATATACAGAATAAATTAACATAACAAAAAAACTTTTCATGACCATAACAAATGTTTTTGTTTCAACAGAAAATCTATAGAGAATTCAAACACAGAAAGCCAGCCCTCTATTTCACAGGTAAGGTTTAACAAAATAAGGTGGCTAAAAGTACTATAGGTCAAAGTTCATTTTAGACTAAATAGGTAACAGACCAAATGAGTACTTTGGTCCGGAATGATGTTCAGAGATTTCCATGCATAGAGAGGCATTCATTTGATTGAATGTTGCAAAGCTTAAAATATATGAGATTGGAGACTATAGCTTTTATATTCGCAGTATTTGTTGTTTTTCATAAACCAGAAGTGGGCATTGAGATTTCTTTTTAAGTTATGATGAATTTGCTTTGTCAGATAATGGATTTGCAGGTATGAAAAAATATCATTTTGTACCTTTGAAATATCGGTATAACATTAAATGTGGCAATCAAAGTGGGAAATATTTTTACCTGTAAAACAGTTAACTCAGCTTGCATTTAGCATGTTTGCAAGGGTTAAATCTGCCAGATTATAGAGTTCCATCGTAGTCATCATACAATTTGTAAGTTGTAAAAAGTTGTGGCATGAAAACGATCTGAGAAACAATGTATATGTGTACTTGAAGGTTGTAGAGGCTGTGATGAAGGAGTGTAGGAAGGAAAGACTGGCCTATAAGCTAGAGGCCCTACAGTGTATGGGTAGTATACTGGAGGAGTACAAACTGGACCACTTCAAAGACATGTGGGACATCTTATCACCAACCCTCCTCAAGGTCAGATAATTTCTCTATTGACTCATTAGTCTTACTGGATCTTTTTATCATTTGAAAAGGAATATCAATACTTGCCATACTTTCTGCATGTTGTTTGTTTGAAAAGTTGAGTAGGAGGCATGGTAGTCTAGTGGTAGGACGCCGGGCTCGTGTCCGAATGGTTTTGGGTTCGACTCACGGCACGGCACTGTGTTGTATCTTTGAGCAAGATACTTTACTCCGCTTGTTCCAGTCTATTCGGCTGTAAATGAGTACGTGGTTGGGCAGTGCTAGAATTGTAGAATGCTTGCTTTGAGCACCGAAATGGTATCACCGGCTGTATGCTCCCCAGGGATTTGAGAAAGATATTGGCTGGTTGCAAAGGCCCTATAACCATGAATAATAATTTGTGAACCGCTTTGAGACGACCTACAAACTAGGTTGTGATAAAGCGGTATATAAGAACCTGGAATTATTATTATTATTAAGGATGACAAGATGTTATGCTATTTAGTGTTGTTATTCTGTCTCTGCAGAAGGACAAAGAGGGTGAGGATGACGAGATCAAACCAGAACAGAAACAGAACCAGTTGTTATGTTACTATGATGTCCTAGGGCAAGCTTGGCCCTACTCACAACCCACTCAAGGTAGGTCGACACATTGGTAGACACGTTCCCCAACCCACTCAAGGTAGGTCGACACATTAATAGACCCGTTCCACAACCCACTCAAGGTAGGTCGACACATTAATAGACCCGTTCCCCAACCCACTCAAGGTAGGTCGACACACTGATAGACACGTTCCCCAACCCACTCAAGGAAGGTCGACACATTAATAGACACGTTCCCCAACCAACTCAAGGTAGGTCGAAACATTGATAGACACGTTCCCCAACCCACTCAAGGGAGGTCGACACACTGATAGACACGTCCCCCAACCCACTCAAGGTAGGTCGACACATTAAAAGACACGTTCCCCAACCCACTCAAGGTAGGTTGACACATTAATAGACACGTTCCACAACCCACTCAAGGTAGGACGACACATTAATAGACACGTTCCCCAACCAACTCAAGGCATGTTGACACATTGGAAGACACGTTCCCCAACCCACTCAATGTAGGTCGACACATTGATAGACACTTTCCACAGCCCACTCAAGGTAGGTCGACACATTGATAGATACGTTCCCCAACCCACTCAAGGAAGGTCGACACATTAATAGACACGTTCCCCAACACACTCAAGGTAGGTCGACACATTGATAGACACTTTCCCCAACCCACTCCAGGTAGGTCGACACATTGATAGACACGTTCCACAACCCACTCAAGGTAGATCGACACATTGATAGACACTTTCCCCAACCCACTCCAGGTAGGTCGACACATTGATAGACACGTTCCCCAACCCACTCAAGGAAGGTCGACACATTAATAGACACGTTCCCCAACACACTCAAGGTAGGTCGACACATTGATAGACACGTTCCCCAACCCACTCAAGGTGGGTCGACACATTGATAGACACGTTCCACAACCCACTCAAGGAAGGTCGACACATTGATAGACACTTTCCCCAACCCGCTCCAGGTAGGTCGACACACTGATAGACACGTTCCCCAACCCACTCAAGGTGGGTCGACACATTGATAGACACGTTCCACAACCCACTCAAGGTAGGACGACACATTAATAGACACGTTCCCCAACCAACTCAAGGTATGTTGACACATTGGAAGACACGTTCCCCAACCCACTCAATGTAGGTCGACACATTGATAGACACTTTCCACAGCCCACTCAAGGTAGGTCGACACATTGATAGATACGTTCCCCAACCCACTCAAGGAAGGTCGACACATTAATAGACACGTTCCCCAACCCACTCATGGTAGGTCGACACATTGATAGACACGTTCCCCAACCCACTCAAGGAAGGTCGACACATTAATAGACACGTTCCCCAACCCACTCCAGGTAGGTCGACACACTGATAGACACGTTCCCCAACCCACTCAAGGGAGGTCGACACACTGATAGACACGTTCCCCAACCCACTCAAGGTAGAGCGACCCATTGATAGACACGTTCCCCAACCCACTCAAGGAAGGTCGACACATTAATAGACACGTTCCCCAACCAACTCAAGGTATGTTGACACATTGGAAGACACGTTCCCCAACCCACTCAATGTAGGTCGACACATTGATAGACACTTTCCACAGCCCACTCAAGGTAGGTCGACACATTGATAGACACTTTCCCCAACCCGCTCCAGGTAGGTCGACACACTGATAGACACGTTGCCCAACCCACTCAAGGTAGGTCTACACATTAATAGACATGCTCCCACAAGATGTTATGCTATTTAGTGTTGTTATTCTGTCTCTGCAGAAGGACAAAGAGGGTGAGGATGACGAGATCAAACCAGAACAGAAACAGAACCAGTTGTTATGTTACTATGATGTCCTAGGGCAAGCTTGGCCCTACTCACAACCCACTCAAGGTAGGTCGACACATTGATAGACACTTTCCCCAACCCACTCCAGGTAGGTCGACACACTGATAGACACGTTCCCCAACCCACTCAAGGTAGGTCTACACATTAATAGACATGTTCCCCACTGTGATGTTGAGAAGCTCTACCCAAATGGTAAACTTGTTAAATGCTCAAACCCATTATAAACAGCAGGATGCAGTAGTATTGATGTCCACGATCTTATTTCCACTTAGGTTAAAAGAATTCTAAGTCAAGTATATTCTCCATAATTATTAGAACTGACAAAGTCAGGTAAGCAAAATTTTGGGAGCAAGTGAAAGTATATACTGTATATGTATATGTAAAATATTTTTTTGAAAAAGAAAACACTTATACCCCTGCAAATATTTATATTTTTACCAAAAACAGATTTATACCTTGTCTTTTTTGTGGTAGTAAATCGACCAAAGATGATAATACATGTGATATCACACGGAACAACTGAATGAGATCATATCTAGTCAGACACTGCTGCTGTTGATCGCATGTTTATAAGCTCATGCTACTTATAGGCCAATGCCAAAATAGTTTCTATATTATATTATATTAATACATGTATTGAGATAGACACAGAAAAGTTAATGATATATATAATCACCAACTGTATAGAGAATCTGACCTCACAGCATTGAGAAATTGTTACTGACTATCATTACACTACAAGTCACTCACAATGATTTTTGTCAATTTCAGATGAATACTCACAAAGATTCCATGAACTGTTATGTTCGTCCCTTCCCAGGAACACGTGGAAGATCCAGACCAGCTTATTGAGAACCACCTACAAGTTTCTGGACAGGTGCATATGCATTTGTTAATCCAAAATGTTGCTACCTGATTAATGACCACAGCAATATCATATGGAGTATCAGAAGTGAACATTTTTGAGCCATCTCAAAATTTAGCAAATTAACTTTGAATGTAATTTTGGGTTAAATATTGAAGCACCATTGTGCCTCTGTTGCAAATGTTTAAATTTGTTAAACGATAAAATAAATTTAATTAACAGTTATGCTGTTGTATTAAAATACAGAATACAGTTAGTAACTCATCCTCCACCTGTCTCTTGTTCTCCAGACACTGTTGTTTCTGTACAAAGTCTGTATCAGAGGATCCTAAGCGGTGTAAACCTCTGTTGGAGGGAACGCTCCAGGTGGTCATTCCTTGTATGGGTAAGTCAGTTTGTAATGTTTATAATGTGCTTGATGGGAATTTTTGATAAGTATTACATAAACTATTATTTTTTTCATAATGTAACACTCTTTGAATGAAATGCAGATTAATGAAAAATTAACGGCAGATAGGTAAGGTCTCAGAATTAACTGTGCATGAAATAAAAGTATGTGCATTTGGCAGATTTCATTGTCCAGCTTCAATGAAGACGACATTCACATATTTTTTTTTTTTATTCCAAATCTATATTTTTTTGTTCTAATACACTTGATATGCTGGTTTGTATACCATTGCTGTAGAAATAGGATCTTTTGAGTAGGGCATTGAAAACTGAAAGTGAGAAGAACAATCCAGTCTGTTGTGTCAGCAGTTAATTACAATTCCACAAGTATTGACAAAGGGATTGTCTCTAAACACAATTCTACTGTAGTGACAGGAGTTGTCTCAAAGATATTGCTGTTCTGTATTTTGACAGAAAGGGTTGTCTCAAAAGATATATTGCTGTTCTGTATTTTGACAGATATTGATGTTCTGTATTTTGACAGAAAGGGTTGTCTCAAAAGATATTGCTGTTCTGTATCGAAAGAGGAGCTGTGTCTGAAGACATACTTTATTGAATTGATAAAGGGGTGATATGTCTGTTGTAGTGACAGATATATTAGTAGTTGTCTCGTTTGATATGTTCGACTGTATTAACAGAAGAGTTGGTCTCACTGAGCCTTCCTTAGACAGAGTGATGGATTCTAAGACAGGCTGTACTATTATTAGAAATATTATTCCTGGCCTTTAACACCTAACACGATAAAATATGGTTTTCCCCGATTGTTTATTTTTCAGAAAATCTGAAATACACTGTGATACGAACAGAAGCACTGAATGTCATCAGACTTATAGTCAACAGGCTCAAAGGTAACTACGAAACATCAATGCACTGTTGATATATTCCCTGTATGAAAATATTTCATTTTGGCATATCCCCCAAATATAACGGTGATTGTCTACAGTATGAGGTAATGTCATTGTAGAATAAGTTGTTGTATGTTTAAATTTTGCTTTTTATAAGTTTTATGTTTCACCTTATTATATATAGTAGCATCTTTTCATTCTGTGGAAATTTAAATGAACTGAGTTAACAGTATGAACAGTTCAGAGTATTCATTATTTTTCTTTACAGAAAGCAGTAAACTATCAATATTGTCGGACGCAATCCACCAGCAGTTAAAGGAGTGTTTGACAGTTACGGCTACAGGAGAAACCAGCCCAGAGCTGCAGGATAGTGCCAAGGAACTACTCAAATCTGTTCACTGATCAACATCCTCATCTCCAGTCCATTTACTTGTCATACATGTCCCTCTAAACATTTCAAGGTTACAGCAAACTTTAAAAAAAAAATCAACTGAAAACTTGTGTTTATTCAACATAAAATTCAAGGTTGTATGGACAACATTTGTCGAAGAAAAAATGGGAAGCTGATTTTAGTTTCTTTAGTATCATGGCTAAGGTTAATAAACTTTATAATCTATATTGAACAGGATCATAAAATGATTCTATATTTCCTATTTGGACCATGCACAAACTTTCTAAATGGAAACCTCCAGACTTTTGTATGCAGTGCCATTTTCATTATAGAAACTATAAATGGGTCCTTTAAGGAGTATCTTTTCACAAAGTTGTTAACGTGCATATTGTATGGGGTTTCTACCTGGAATATCTCATCGAAGGGATTTGATCCCTGTAACCAATATTCTCCCAGGCCAGTGTTGTTCTGTGATACAAAGCAAGCAGTGATATTTAAAGGACAGTGAATACAATAAATTTGTGTATTGCTTTGAAAAGGATAACTTATTTCAATTTCCGAAACCTTCTTAATGTAAATCAGATGATTTCCCTTAGGGAAACAAAATAGAGACTTGATCGTCAGTGAAGTGAACTTTTCCATGGTTTGTTTTTAAGATATACTCTAGGAACACTTCCAATAAACTTTATTGAGTGGAAATTCTCTTGCTTTTGAATTTTTGAGAAATTTTTACAAGCACAAATTTCCATTTTATAACTGTTTTCAGATATTCCAGATATACCAGAAGGAGGTTAGCTTTATTCTAACAAAGTGGAGACAGATTAAATGGTTATATATAGTACATGTACAAAAATAATGTACAAGTGAAAGATGGATTTAATTTATTACATATAATGTACTAGAAACACATAAGATGTCAGTTTGAGACAATTTGAGGATTTGAAAAGAATAGCTTAGAATACTTATTTGGGTTCAGTAGTTGTTGAACAGACACAATTTCTTTTCAACAAGAAAATATTTGGTGACAATTTTTATGTTTCGTGTTCTTGAGTTGTTGAAACACTGTTTGTGTACTGTTAAGACTATCAGTTTGTTTCTGCATCTACTGAACAGGAGTTGAAGTTATTGATTTATGAAGTAATAAAACAAGATTCTAAAAGATGACTGCTATCTTATTACTTTGTATTTGATAACAAGAGGCCTAGAGGGCCTGTATTGATCTTCTGGATGCATTTACACTAGCATAGCGAAATATTCTCATTAAAAGTAGATCTGTAAGTATTTCCTCATTTAGGGCCCTGTCTCTCTGGTTCCAAGGATGCTTCACAACAAATCTGGTAGACATCTCGGTTATATACATGTGCATTTGGTTATAGGGTGGTGTCACAATAATTTCCTTGACCATGGCCAGAAACTATGTCCCCAGGGACAGGGCTTCGTCATAGTGCTAATCCATGTAGCATACTTGTGTTGTTGTCATGCTATGTAAGCAATCATATACATGTATCGGGACAAATACAAGATCAAGAAAGTTTCATGCTTAAACAGTTACCTTTATTTTCCTTGTTTTCCAAGAAGATGGCTAGATATGCACATTATTCTCTGTTATGGCCCATTATACTTACGCCTCCAGTGAAGACATATACGAAGGGAGGCAACTCTACCTTTGACTCAAACATTACCTTACAAGACGGAAATGAAATTAACATCATGCAGAAAAGTACAAAATGAGTGTCTTTTGAAATGGAATTTCATTAACCAACATGTATTCAACATGTATGTGTTGGAGAGATTCTGTCAGAAGAATAACTTAATGATTATATTTGACTACAAAATGACTGACATTCAATTGATACATGATAATGATATAGCACATGAATACAAGCGTTAGGTACACTTTCTATACAGTAAATGTATTTCTATAAACCAAAAATAAATACATGATTACCTGTACATAACTGGTATTCATATTTCCTTGATTTCAATTCAGAAATAACGTCAAGTAGATGTTTTCCATACACATTTCCTTACATTGGAAACAAACTTTCGATTGTGAGTTCATTGTTGCGTATATTTTAATTGGCGATATTAAATAACATCAAATTTCTATTTAATGAACAAGAAATCTCCTGAAAGATAACAGTAATCACAATCTACGATATATGCAGAAGACAGAGTATTTCAGTCATCAAAAACCCTCGCATACAAAACATTCACGTTAATAAGCTGAATTGTAAAATTTATATTATTACTCCTCATGAATTTAAGACAGAGGTAATCTGTAAGTTGATTAATCATGCCATTTTACAGTCGGCATGGTTTCTATTACCAAGAATCATGCAAGATTCAGGTGGAACTGAAAAACAAACTTCTACAAAAGCAGCTGTCCTATAACGGCAGTACCCCATGGTTCAGTTACTGGTTCCCTGCACTTTTCTCTCTCATAAACGAACTCCAGGAGATGGCAGATCCCGAGGCCAGCGTTTGGCGGAGGACTGCTGGTTTTTCAAAGTGGAGGACTTGCTAAACTCCAGGGGGACTGTTATTGCTGGATCATCAGGGACATGGGTTCACCCAAAGAAATTTGGTATGATCCAGATATTGTGGATGAATAAAATCATCAATGCAGAGTATTCCCCTCATAGACACAACCCAGAAACTGTAAGATTAATGCAATCGGGACCTATGAAACCATTTTATAGATAGCAAATCGGACCCTCAGCTTCCTATGATATTGAAAACCTGTCCTCTGCCTGCTCAAAAATATACAAGACACTCTTGAGTATGTAGCCTCAGCTTGGGAACCAGGCATCACCAGGCAAATCCAACCGCTGAACAAAGTTCCTGGGAAAGCGGCCTGATTTACAGGATTATTACGATCACAGCCAGGGAAGAATAACAACTTTATGGTCAGCAACCTACAGCTGGAACTTTGGGCCATTAGAAGACTAAGGCTGATACTTCTATACAAAACATGCGCTATATCAGACAGCCTGTGACTCAAAAATGAGGGAAACATATACTCTCCAGGTACCACCATTCAGTTGAGACATGTATAAAACATTGCTGTTTCCCCAAACTTACTATGAGTTTTCTTTCCAACATGGTTACAGCTTCGACACAAAACCAAATCTTATAGAAATTAATGGGAACAAAATTCAGTAAAAAGTACTTTTAACACCATTGTTCTGAGCGTAAAAACACAATAGTGCCAATCCGGGAATCAAACCCTGGACCTCCAATCATATCTGTCACTCTAACCAGCTGAGCTACCAAGCGGACAGAAGTACCCGGACCTCGTTGTGCTACAGGTGTATTCTAAATAAAATTAAGGGGAGGTTACTGTGTAAACAAAAATACAAACCAAGAAATTCTCAAATGTTTTGTTAGCAATGGGATAGGGATCCTTCAAATTGACTGTAAAGTGAAGAAAAGAAAGACAATCATTTTACCAGTTGAGGTATATTTAGTTTTGACAAATGTTATTACAATATAATAGTATATACTCCAATAATCTGTTTTACCAAAGTTAATTGGTTCACAAAGTTCTATAAAGGAAAGCTATCTAAGATATTTAGAACATATTTCACATCTTTAATGATATACATAAACACTATCACAAAAAAAGTGCAAAGATATTCAAGTGGACTATCATTCTACAGTATGACAAATCTCTTGATGAAACATTTAACCCAGATAACAAGAGGCCTGGATATGTTTTAAGTACCCAGATAAAAAACTAAACATAATAATGTACCTTGTATAGGCAATCTCTCGAGTAGAAAGACAGCACTGTGAAGTGGAAACGTCTGGCCTAATTTTTCTCCTGAATAAGAGAATAATTCTAAGCAGGACAAACCTATTATACATATGAGTGAATACATAGTTACTAGTCATGGGTAAATTAAACACTGGGTTAATTGTTTCTAAACACCAGAAGACGAAATTTTAGCGAGGCAAATATTACATGTCATATTGTAAACTACATTCCATTAACAGTCTTTGGAACACAAAGTCCTACCCATGATCACAGAAAAAAGCATTGACCTTGACCTTCCACTCAACAATGCAATGACCTTTGCACCTTTAACCCCAAACAAGCATTGATGATGATCTATGACTTTAAGACAAATGCTAAACTGGATGTTAATCTTGTACCTTCTACCGTCTTTGCTATAATTAGCCTTCCTCCCCATTTTCTGCACTTAATGACATGATTTATATGCCCCCGAACCCCATCCTGATTGCCCTGTAGATGAAGTTTCATATTTACTCATATAACAGACAGGAGTCAGGTTGAAAAAGTGGTAGAAAATCTACATTCAGTAGTCGACAGATATGACAGTAAGGTCTCCTATTCACACTAAACTCTTTACCGACATAACTGATGACCTTAATACCCGATAAACACCCCACTTTCTGTAAATTCTTTTGGCACTTTGAACACTAATAACAGTGAATACAGTAATCTCTTTTTACAAGAAACACAAACCATGACCAGTGCTACTTTGGGGTTTAATATCTTTTTAAATGTCAAGGTCAAAATACGACCTCTAAAGAAACACTAACCTTGACCTCAACGGCTATTGTACTATACCAAAGAGGTGAAGAAATATGCCATTCTACCTAATCAAACTGGCCAATCAATCATAAAAACAATGCTTTACAAAACCAAAACATGGATTAGTTAAGACAACAAGTCATGAAGACTTTAAACATCAACCACACATACTACATAGTTGTTACGGACTTCAGATGACAAAATAGATTTTTTTTTTAAAAACATTAACACAACAACACAATTACTCAAAACAAGATAGAACTTTCAACCATGCAATAACATTAGTATATAATAATAATCTACATTTGACAAACAATTCTTTACATTCCAAAAATGTTAACACATTTACACAGACTAATACATATAAGGTATATGATTATTATACTGATAACAAATGTTGGCCAATAATATCTTATTAATTACAACAACATAACAAACCAATATATTTTGCCGTCTTATTAAAGGCAGCAACTGAATAGAATTTGATCATGTATCTCAATATCCTTTATCAGGTCATATATAGTATATGTAACAAATATTGATATATTTATTTTATTCATGTGATATTAAAGTAATTAGTTAAATTTACTTTATGATTTCCCAACTTTTGACTTTACTGTCTAGGGCATTAGTCCTATATCAACCATGTGTTAGTCCAAAAACTAAAACACCTCTGCTGACTACCTCCCTTGGAAGTTGCTGGGGGTACAGACTCACTCTCTCAAGAGTTTAAAGATGCAAATTAATATCCTTGGCAATTTCTGTAACTTCCTCACAGAAATGACAAACCTAATGATGAGAGGTAGGCAGAGATTGACTTTACCCCAACGTTTAGACAGGGCTTTTCAAAGGTTTTCAGAAATTGAAGCTGGAATTTGCTTTATAAACAATGACTTGCATTTTGCATTAGTATGAAGAAACAATTTAAATATAGGAGTTTGAAATCCAGCAAGTTTCTGGTTGCCAACAATCATATGTGGTCTCCGGAACAAGAAACTTGCTATATCCCTCAAACCCATACTTTCACTGTATAATAATCACAGCTGACATAATTAAAACCATGAATTGCTCAATGAAAAGTAAATGATTTTTTTTCAAACAAAGACATTTTGTAGAACTTTTAAAAACTCTTAAATGCATTGATGCAACTATTTGAAGACAAAGCACAAACATTAAAGTCTCAAGATGTTTTGCAAGAACTTCATTTAAAAAAAGAAGACTGCCAGTTTAATTTTACGCTTAATGATTTAATCAAAACTCTTTGTATGTTGTCTATTTATATTATAATTACCTCCCCTGAAAAAGTGAACTTGGATCAACAAAAGTACCCAGTATATCTGTTCTCCTTATATTATAATTACCTCCCCTGATAAAGTGAACTTTGATCAACACAAGTACCCAGTATATCTGTGCTCCTTATATTATAATTNATTGCTGTTCTGTATTTTGACAGATATTGATGTTCTGTATTTTGACAGAAAGGGTTGTCTCAAAAGATATTGCTGTTCTGTATCGAAAGAGGAGCTGTGTCTGAAGACATACTTTATTGAATTGATAAAGGGGTGATATGTCTGTTGTAGTGACAGATATATTAGTAGTTGTCTCGTTTGATATGTTCGACTGTATTAACAGAAGAGTTGGTCTCACTGAGCCTTCCTTAGACAGAGTGATGGATTCTAAGACAGGCTGTACTATTATTAGAAATATTATTCCTGGCCTTTAACACCTAACACGATAAAATATGGTTTTCCCCGATTGTTTATTTTTCAGAAAATCTGAAATACACTGTGATACGAACAGAAGCACTGAATGTCATCAGACTTATAGTCAACAGGCTCAAAGGTAACTACGAAACATCAATGCACTGTTGATATATTCCCTGTATGAAAATATTTCATTTTGGCATATCCCCCAAATATAACGGTGATTGTCTACAGTATGAGGTAATGTCATTGTAGAATAAGTTGTTGTATGTTTAAATTTTGCTTTTTATAAGTTTTATGTTTCACCTTATTATATATAGTAGCATCTTTTCATTCTGTGGAAATTTAAATGAACTGAGTTAACAGTATGAACAGTTCAGAGTATTCATTATTTTTCTTTACAGAAAGCAGTAAACTATCAATATTGTCGGACGCAATCCACCAGCAGTTAAAGGAGTGTTTGACAGTTACGGCTACAGGAGAAACCAGCCCAGAGCTGCAGGATAGTGCCAAGGAACTACTCAAATCTGTTCACTGATCAACATCCTCATCTCCAGTCCATTTACTTGTCATACATGTCCCTCTAAACATTTCAAGGTTACAGCAAACTTTAAAAAAAAAATCAACTGAAAACTTGTGTTTATTCAACATAAAATTCAAGGTTGTATGGACAACATTTGTCGAAGAAAAAATGGGAAGCTGATTTTAGTTTCTTTAGTATCATGGCTAAGGTTAATAAACTTTATAATCTATATTGAACAGGATCATAAAATGATTCTATATTTCCTATTTGGACCATGCACAAACTTTCTAAATGGAAACCTCCAGACTTTTGTATGCAGTGCCATTTTCATTATAGAAACTATAAATGGGTCCTTTAAGGAGTATCTTTTCACAAAGTTGTTAACGTGCATATTGTATGGGGTTTCTACCTGGAATATCTCATCGAAGGGATTTGATCCCTGTAACCAATATTCTCCCAGGCCAGTGTTGTTCTGTGATACAAAGCAAGCAGTGATATTTAAAGGACAGTGAATACAATAAATTTGTGTATTGCTTTGAAAAGGATAACTTATTTCAATTTCCGAAACCTTCTTAATGTAAATCAGATGATTTCCCTTAGGGAAACAAAATAGAGACTTGATCGTCAGTGAAGTGAACTTTTCCATGGTTTGTTTTTAAGATATACTCTAGGAACACTTCCAATAAACTTTATTGAGTGGAAATTCTCTTGCTTTTGAATTTTTGAGAAATTTTTACAAGCACAAATTTCCATTTTATAACTGTTTTCAGATATTCCAGATATACCAGAAGGAGGTTAGCTTTATTCTAACAAAGTGGAGACAGATTAAATGGTTATATATAGTACATGTACAAAAATAATGTACAAGTGAAAGATGGATTTAATTTATTACATATAATGTACTAGAAACACATAAGATGTCAGTTTGAGACAATTTGAGGATTTGAAAAGAATAGCTTAGAATACTTATTTGGGTTCAGTAGTTGTTGAACAGACACAATTTCTTTTCAACAAGAAAATATTTGGTGACAATTTTTATGTTTCGTGTTCTTGAGTTGTTGAAACACTGTTTGTGTACTGTTAAGACTATCAGTTTGTTTCTGCATCTACTGAACAGGAGTTGAAGTTATTGATTTATGAAGTAATAAAACAAGATTCTAAAAGATGACTGCTATCTTATTACTTTGTATTTGATAACAAGAGGCCTAGAGGGCCTGTATTGATCTTCTGGATGCATTTACACTAGCATAGCGAAATATTCTCATTAAAAGTAGATCTGTAAGTATTTCCTCATTTAGGGCCCTGTCTCTCTGGTTCCAAGGATGCTTCACAACAAATCTGGTAGACATCTCGGTTATATACATGTGCATTTGGTTATAGGGTGGTGTCACAATAATTTCCTTGACCATGGCCAGAAACTATGTCCCCAGGGACAGGGCTTCGTCATAGTGCTAATCCATGTAGCATACTTGTGTTGTTGTCATGCTATGTAAGCAATCATATACATGTATCGGGACAAATACAAGATCAAGAAAGTTTCATGCTTAAACAGTTACCTTTATTTTCCTTGTTTTCCAAGAAGATGGCTAGATATGCACATTATTCTCTGTTATGGCCCATTATACTTACGCCTCCAGTGAAGACATATACGAAGGGAGGCAACTCTACCTTTGACTCAAACATTACCTTACAAGACGGAAATGAAATTAACATCATGCAGAAAAGTACAAAATGAGTGTCTTTTGAAATGGAATTTCATTAACCAACATGTATTCAACATGTATGTGTTGGAGAGATTCTGTCAGAAGAATAACTTAATGATTATATTTGACTACAAAATGACTGACATTCAATTGATACATGATAATGATATAGCACATGAATACAAGCGTTAGGTACACTTTCTATACAGTAAATGTATTTCTATAAACCAAAAATAAATACATGATTACCTGTACATAACTGGTATTCATATTTCCTTGATTTCAATTCAGAAATAACGTCAAGTAGATGTTTTCCATACACATTTCCTTACATTGGAAACAAACTTTCGATTGTGAGTTCATTGTTGCGTATATTTTAATTGGCGATATTAAATAACATCAAATTTCTATTTAATGAACAAGAAATCTCCTGAAAGATAACAGTAATCACAATCTACGATATATGCAGAAGACAGAGTATTTCAGTCATCAAAAACCCTCGCATACAAAACATTCACGTTAATAAGCTGAATTGTAAAATTTATATTATTACTCCTCATGAATTTAAGACAGAGGTAATCTGTAAGTTGATTAATCATGCCATTTTACAGTCGGCATGGTTTCTATTACCAAGAATCATGCAAGATTCAGGTGGAACTGAAAAACAAACTTCTACAAAAGCAGCTGTCCTATAACGGCAGTACCCCATGGTTCAGTTACTGGTTCCCTGCACTTTTCTCTCTCATAAACGAACTCCAGGAGATGGCAGATCCCGAGGCCAGCGTTTGGCGGAGGACTGCTGGTTTTTCAAAGTGGAGGACTTGCTAAACTCCAGGGGGACTGTTATTGCTGGATCATCAGGGACATGGGTTCACCCAAAGAAATTTGGTATGATCCAGATATTGTGGATGAATAAAATCATCAATGCAGAGTATTCCCCTCATAGACACAACCCAGAAACTGTAAGATTAATGCAATCGGGACCTATGAAACCATTTTATAGATAGCAAATCGGACCCTCAGCTTCCTATGATATTGAAAACCTGTCCTCTGCCTGCTCAAAAATATACAAGACACTCTTGAGTATGTAGCCTCAGCTTGGGAACCAGGCATCACCAGGCAAATCCAACCGCTGAACAAAGTTCCTGGGAAAGCGGCCTGATTTACAGGATTATTACGATCACAGCCAGGGAAGAATAACAACTTTATGGTCAGCAACCTACAGCTGGAACTTTGGGCCATTAGAAGACTAAGGCTGATACTTCTATACAAAACATGCGCTATATCAGACAGCCTGTGACTCAAAAATGAGGGAAACATATACTCTCCAGGTACCACCATTCAGTTGAGACATGTATAAAACATTGCTGTTTCCCCAAACTTACTATGAGTTTTCTTTCCAACATGGTTACAGCTTCGACACAAAACCAAATCTTATAGAAATTAATGGGAACAAAATTCAGTAAAAAGTACTTTTAACACCATTGTTCTGAGCGTAAAAACACAATAGTGCCAATCCGGGAATCAAACCCTGGACCTCCAATCATATCTGTCACTCTAACCAGCTGAGCTACCAAGCGGACAGAAGTACCCGGACCTCGTTGTGCTACAGGTGTATTCTAAATAAAATTAAGGGGAGGTTACTGTGTAAACAAAAATACAAACCAAGAAATTCTCAAATGTTTTGTTAGCAATGGGATAGGGATCCTTCAAATTGACTGTAAAGTGAAGAAAAGAAAGACAATCATTTTACCAGTTGAGGTATATTTAGTTTTGACAAATGTTATTACAATATAATAGTATATACTCCAATAATCTGTTTTACCAAAGTTAATTGGTTCACAAAGTTCTATAAAGGAAAGCTATCTAAGATATTTAGAACATATTTCACATCTTTAATGATATACATAAACACTATCACAAAAAAAGTGCAAAGATATTCAAGTGGACTATCATTCTACAGTATGACAAATCTCTTGATGAAACATTTAACCCAGATAACAAGAGGCCTGGATATGTTTTAAGTACCCAGATAAAAAACTAAACATAATAATGTACCTTGTATAGGCAATCTCTCGAGTAGAAAGACAGCACTGTGAAGTGGAAACGTCTGGCCTAATTTTTCTCCTGAATAAGAGAATAATTCTAAGCAGGACAAACCTATTATACATATGAGTGAATACATAGTTACTAGTCATGGGTAAATTAAACACTGGGTTAATTGTTTCTAAACACCAGAAGACGAAATTTTAGCGAGGCAAATATTACATGTCATATTGTAAACTACATTCCATTAACAGTCTTTGGAACACAAAGTCCTACCCATGATCACAGAAAAAAGCATTGACCTTGACCTTCCACTCAACAATGCAATGACCTTTGCACCTTTAACCCCAAACAAGCATTGATGATGATCTATGACTTTAAGACAAATGCTAAACTGGATGTTAATCTTGTACCTTCTACCGTCTTTGCTATAATTAGCCTTCCTCCCCATTTTCTGCACTTAATGACATGATTTATATGCCCCCGAACCCCATCCTGATTGCCCTGTAGATGAAGTTTCATATTTACTCATATAACAGACAGGAGTCAGGTTGAAAAAGTGGTAGAAAATCTACATTCAGTAGTCGACAGATATGACAGTAAGGTCTCCTATTCACACTAAACTCTTTACCGACATAACTGATGACCTTAATACCCGATAAACACCCCACTTTCTGTAAATTCTTTTGGCACTTTGAACACTAATAACAGTGAATACAGTAATCTCTTTTTACAAGAAACACAAACCATGACCAGTGCTACTTTGGGGTTTAATATCTTTTTAAATGTCAAGGTCAAAATACGACCTCTAAAGAAACACTAACCTTGACCTCAACGGCTATTGTACTATACCAAAGAGGTGAAGAAATATGCCATTCTACCTAATCAAACTGGCCAATCAATCATAAAAACAATGCTTTACAAAACCAAAACATGGATTAGTTAAGACAACAAGTCATGAAGACTTTAAACATCAACCACACATACTACATAGTTGTTACGGACTTCAGATGACAAAATAGATTTTTTTTTTAAAAACATTAACACAACAACACAATTACTCAAAACAAGATAGAACTTTCAACCATGCAATAACATTAGTATATAATAATAATCTACATTTGACAAACAATTCTTTACATTCCAAAAATGTTAACACATTTACACAGACTAATACATATAAGGTATATGATTATTATACTGATAACAAATGTTGGCCAATAATATCTTATTAATTACAACAACATAACAAACCAATATATTTTGCCGTCTTATTAAAGGCAGCAACTGAATAGAATTTGATCATGTATCTCAATATCCTTTATCAGGTCATATATAGTATATGTAACAAATATTGATATATTTATTTTATTCATGTGATATTAAAGTAATTAGTTAAATTTACTTTATGATTTCCCAACTTTTGACTTTACTGTCTAGGGCATTAGTCCTATATCAACCATGTGTTAGTCCAAAAACTAAAACACCTCTGCTGACTACCTCCCTTGGAAGTTGCTGGGGGTACAGACTCACTCTCTCAAGAGTTTAAAGATGCAAATTAATATCCTTGGCAATTTCTGTAACTTCCTCACAGAAATGACAAACCTAATGATGAGAGGTAGGCAGAGATTGACTTTACCCCAACGTTTAGACAGGGCTTTTCAAAGGTTTTCAGAAATTGAAGCTGGAATTTGCTTTATAAACAATGACTTGCATTTTGCATTAGTATGAAGAAACAATTTAAATATAGGAGTTTGAAATCCAGCAAGTTTCTGGTTGCCAACAATCATATGTGGTCTCCGGAACAAGAAACTTGCTATATCCCTCAAACCCATACTTTCACTGTATAATAATCACAGCTGACATAATTAAAACCATGAATTGCTCAATGAAAAGTAAATGATTTTTTTTCAAACAAAGACATTTTGTAGAACTTTTAAAAACTCTTAAATGCATTGATGCAACTATTTGAAGACAAAGCACAAACATTAAAGTCTCAAGATGTTTTGCAAGAACTTCATTTAAAAAAAGAAGACTGCCAGTTTAATTTTACGCTTAATGATTTAATCAAAACTCTTTGTATGTTGTCTATTTATATTATAATTACCTCCCCTGAAAAAGTGAACTTGGATCAACAAAAGTACCCAGTATATCTGTTCTCCTTATATTATAATTACCTCCCCTGATAAAGTGAACTTTGATCAACACAAGTACCCAGTATATCTGTGCTCCTTATATTATAATTACCTCCCCTGAAAAAGTGAACTTTGATCAACACAAATACCCAGTATATCTGTGTTCCTTATATTATAATGACCTCCCCTGAAAAAGTGAACTTGGATCAACACAAGTACCCAGTATATCTGTGCTCCTTATATTATAATTACCTCCCCTGAAAAAAGGAAACTTTGATCAACACAAGTACCCAGTATATCTGTGCTCCTTATTTGTTCAGTGTTTCTCCTTGTTTGTTGTTTTGTTAATTGTTGTAATCTTTCTCATTGTTCCACTGATGGTTCATTGTTGTAATCTTTCTCATTGTTCCACTGATGGTTCATTGTTGTAATCTTTCTCATTGTTCCACTGATGGTTCATTGTTGTAATCTTTCTCATTGTTCCACTGATGGTTCATTGTTGTAATCTTTCTCATTGTTCCACTGATGGTTCATTGTTGTAATCTTTCTCATTGTTCCACTGATGGTTCATTGTTGTAATCTTTCTCATTGTTCCACTGATGGTTCATTGTTGTAATCTTTCTCATTGTTCCACTGATGGTATGTCTACACATCAACATCTAGGCCATAGTAAAACTTCATTTCCAAGTTGGGGAAAAAAACAACCCAATACAGGTACATATACATATGTATATATAAAACTGCATTTGATTTAAATTTTCTTTTTATTTGTGGGACAGGTATATATATCATTCAAAGTTTTTCTTACAAATATATTACATATTGATTATGAGTTTATAGACACTTACCAACAGCTGATAAAACACAATTGTTAATACTGTACACAGATGTACAACTAAAACACAGATAACTAAAACTGAAATAAATCAACAAAAATCCCTGATCACGTTTACACCAGTCTTACATCGATACATATAAACATTAGTAAAACTGTTAACACTCAGAGGTATTTATCATATGGCAATTGTTTATAACATTTTTAGTTCAATCAATCTTAGGCCTTAAAAAACCCTGTCTCTGATAACCCTACATTACCTACCCTAAATGTATGACACTACCCTGAAAGTATTTATGTCAGTTTTAATGCGATATATCCTCAGCAATGATATATTAACGAAAGAAATTCTTATCATGCACAGTGTGCTTTTGCAAAAAGGACTAAAACCAGACACATTAAACCTCATACCACCCCCTCCCAAAGGACTAAAACCAGACACATTAAACCTAATACCACCCCCTCCCCATCTTTTTTGTAAGTGTCCCCTAAACTTCTGCAGGTTTGTTTCTTCTTTTGACCATAATTTACAGATTTTCTTGTTAAGAAAAAGAAAAAATAGAATCTATATGTTTTTTCTTTTTCTCTGACTTTTGGAAGGTGTTACAATCCTCATTATCTTCACACATTGCTAGGCACCCAGGACACTTATTGGGATGGATATGGTTTACACAAGCATGGATTTTGATGATTTAATGAACCCCAATTTCATATATAAATCACTATAAAATACACATTTTGTAGCAAAATCAGTCATAGCAGAACAATTTTTCATTCATGTTGATCAAAAGGATTGGTATTGTGGGATCCATCTGATATGTCTTTATATACTTATTTGTTTTGTAAGTTACAATATTTCAATTATATATAAGGATGCATGGAGATCACATTTTGACCATATCTTTACAATGTTTTCTTAAAAAAAAATTCTTAAGCCAAACAAGGAACTTTTAAAATGAAAATATTTGCGAGCCTATCCTTGCTTACTCTCCCAAGCTGTTACTGGAAACACACATATTTTTGTATTTCTCCTTTCAAAAGTAATATAACTATAAATTAAAGCAAATGTTTTTTCATGCTTCATCCTTTTTTTATTTTTTTTATTTAATGTTCATGACAGAATGATATTATATGTTTTATAAGTATGTACCGGGTATATCAAATTGTCAAATCTGTTTGTTTTTTAAAATCCTATACATTGTTAAAGCTTATAATATTTCCAATTAAGCTTACAATATTTCCAATTAAGCTTACAATGCTTACAATATTTCCAATTACAAAACAGTAGCACTGGTAACAACATCTTAACAAACTTGCAACATCCAATTTAACAAAGTACCAAATCCTTGGAAACATATCAAGGTTTAGGTGTTAGTAAGATACTGGTACGTTACGTGTGCCACATATATCCTAATAAACAAGCCTTCAACACATTTTGTTATGCAAGCTGAAACCCTCAGCTTTCCTAGGTAACATGGGATCAGAAAATAAAAACACTTAATAAAGAGCAACTGGGTATATACCGAGGCCTTTTGTCAGATGCCACGTTACTTGTGAAAACATTAGTCAATTTGTTGGCACAATTTCAAAAAGCCTGACTAGTAAGCTGGTGTGCCGATCAACAACATCACATTAACATTCTGTTATACTGGAAACGCTGTAGCTCTAAACAAACTGAAAGTAAATCAAGACATTGGTGGAATGTTCCAAACATCCACCGCCAATTTGAAACGAGGAACTGTTCACCGCTCTCATTCACCTTTATACATGACCCGGAAAAAACACACATTTCTTAGAGTCTATATCCAGAATAATGGGAGAAAATCCAAGTCGCTTCCTGTGTTAATTAACTATTTTACACAGACCAGTGAATTTTGTAAAATTTTAACTCACAGTTCATCAGTACATTATATATAAAATCAAATATCATTCTATACTGTGAGATTTAACTGAAAAACCAGGTAAGCATATTTTGTAACTATAAATGAAACAAATATTTCTTACTTTAAGATTTTGGGGAATCTTTGTCGTAGTATGCGATTCTATTAGGGCTTACGTAGGACCAGGCCAAAATGTTGTCAAAATTAATACTTACTTAACGTTCATATCAACTACATAAGTTATAAACTAAATTGCACTTTTTGAGATAAGAATAGTTTAGTAAACAATCCCTGCTTCGGCATTGGCCCCTTCTCTAGAAACCATAAATTTTATACAGGCCACACTGCTGGATGTCTATTTATATTTGACTTGTATTATTGAATGATTTTCAGGATTTACAATTTTACAGAAACTACATACAGACAGAATTAGGTACCAATCCTACAAGATTCCTAATTGTAAGGGATTTGCTCAGGTATTCTGCTAATATATATGTTAAACTTGTATGTCATATGAAGATGAGTGAAGGACAAAGAAAGAGTTCCTGTTTTAAAAGCCTGTCCCATCATTGGTTTCCTCGTTTTTCTATGCTAAGTTCTATTATGTTTATTGAAATGGCTGCTACATCGCTGTTGGTCTCTGGATTTTCAATCAGCTGCTGGAGAATTTCTGACCCGCCCTCCTCTTCTAACATCAAACAGTAGCGATCCCCTGTCAAAATAAATTGTAAAAAACTTGTACCAAAGTCGTCAAAGATTTGATATTTTCATACCTTCATCCACTTAAAAATTGAATTTTCACTGTAAAGTACTTTTAATTCACAAGATATATAATTTACAGTTAAGGATTCCTATCCCACTGCAGGCAAAACAGATTCTAGAAACTACACTCAGTAACCTCCCCTTAACTTCCTGTACGTCTTCAAGGTATGGATTTCTTCTCGGTACTGGTATACAATGCTATTGCAATGCTAATAAAAAAGATTCCAATTCTTAGTAACGGTTTGGGCAATGGTACATGGATCCTTAATTCTCAAAGAAAGGAGCAAGGTCAAATGTCTCGTGAATTATATATCAAACTAAATTCAACAAGATAAATACAGCTAAGCTATTGTTCTTCCTTCTACAAAATCAAATATGCCTGGATAAATCTTTGGAAAAACAATCACAAAAACAGGACTTAATAATAATTAAAAGATTTGATTCAGACTGAATATTGTTATATTTTTATTGTAAAAAATTGTACCTTTGAGAGGTGTGGGGGATGGGGAAGGGGGTAAGACAAAGGAGTAGGGGCACCGTGGGTGATCACACTGAGGTTTGTAGGTTTTGCATCTTACAAAAAGGTAATTATCGCTACAATGTAAAATACGAATTTGTCAATAAAATTCAAAGGGGGCTGGCTGGCTATTAAGGAGAGAAGAATCAAGAAATAACGGTAAACATAAGAAGGTTTTCATGTGTACAGATATTTTTTGGTGTTGACTTTTCAATAACATTTGGAAAATGATACTTCAGTACTCTAATGGCAGAATACCAATTTTTAAACAAGAGGCCTAATGGGCCTGCATCGCTCACCTGGTATAAATCTCACACTTGTAACCTTAAAAGTGACCTAAAATAAAGCTACAGGCAAAATATCAGTATTTATGATTAAAATTCATTCAAAAGAGCCTGTTATTTTTTTTTAAAAAATTGCAAAGTATCAACATCCTGGGACCCATGGTTATTCAGAAGAGGTCGTTTAAAGATTTAAACAAATTTGACCCCTGTGACCTTGAATAAAAGTCAAAGTCATTCACTTTAACAAACATAGTAGTCCTTGATCCCAGCATGCTACTGACTAAATATCAACATCCTGAGCATTTTGGTTATTCAGAAGAAGTTCTTTAAATATTTTGAACATATTTGCTCCTTGTGACCTTGAAAATGATTCAAGGTCATACATTTAAACAAACTTGGTAGCCCTTGATCCAAGTATGCTACTGACTAAATATCATCACCCTGGGCATTTTGGTTATTGAGAAGTTGTTTAAAGTTTTTAACATATTTGACCCATGTGACCTTGAATATGGGTGAAGGTAATTCATTTGAACAAACTTGGTAGCACTTCATCTCAGCATGCTACTGGCCAAATATCATCACCCTGGGCATTTTGGTTATTCAGAAGAAGTTGTTTTAAAGTTTTTTTAAGACAATTGACCCCTGTGACCTTGAATATAATTGAAGGTCATTCATTTGAACAAACTTGGTAGCCCTTCACCCAAGCATGCAACTGGCCAAATATCATCTCCCTGGGCTGTTTGGTTATCGAGAAGATGATGTTTAAAGTTTTTAACATATTTGACCCCTGTGACCTTGAAATTGGGTGAAGGTCATTAATTTTAACAAACTATGAAGCCCCTCATCCCAGTTTGCTTCTGGCCAAATATCATCACCCTAGGCCTTTCGGTTATTAAGAAGAAGTCGTTTAAAGTAAAATTTTGACGCCGGACGCGCGCCACGGCATAAGCTCACTTGGCACTTCGTGCCAGGTGAGCTAAAAAACCATAATCTCTATCTTGAGATTTTTGACAGAAAAGCAGGCTTTTTTTATGAAATCAGACAGTATGAAACTTAAGTATTTACTGTAAGCCTTTAACTGCCGTGTGAATAAACATATTCACGGTTAATAAACTTTAGTTGGATGTGTAATTGAGACATTGGTAGATTTTTACATTTTTAGAGTTCGTCTTGAGGTCTCATAACTTCTACACTGAATACAAACAGAAATGCAGCCTTACCATTTTTCGTACAGACATGCTGTATAGCCCAGACGGCCCAGAGCTGTACTGTTGGCACCGAGAAACATCGCAATAGTGGAAAGAACGGTTTGAAGGACCTGTAAAGGAAGGTAAAGGGATGAGGTACTGGTCAGACAGCTTAACGTCGACCTGACATATTGTATAAGACACCTGTCACATCAAATTCATGGTATTATATGTAGATTCATGGTGAATGCTTTTCTGAAAGTATATGTGCCCTCACATACTTTATCTATTTTAAATATTAACCAAAAGGCCAATAAAATGATGACCTGTATTACCAGCACCTTTGTCTGCGTTTAACAGTACATTTATCTTTTAGCATTAGCTTAACACTTTGTAAATAAATTCTTAAATCTAGACTTCCTCGAATTATTTTGATTTATAAACTTGACATGCTACTGAAGATGACACTATACAGCCCACTGACACTTACGTTACCTGTAGGCTACCATGACACTTACCTGTAGGCTACCATTTCACCTTTAGGCTGCTCCCATTTTAAAACAACTTCTCCCTGAAATGAACAAATACAAATGTGGTGTGGAGTGTTTTAAGTGCAGTATGTACATATAAAAGCTGTCTTACGAACTAGCTAGCTCCAAAGTCAGTTTTATGATTACTTTCTACCCCTGTAACTTTTGTCTTCAGCCTTATTAAACAAAGTGTAGCTGGATCGAGTCATTTCAGTACATATATAACAACTAATTGTACATAGGCTTACAGCAAAGCTGAATCCACATCGATTTGCATTGACAACTCGTTCATATAGTACTCCTTTGTGTTCATACGCTTCACTGGTAACTTGTCTGATGAAGGTGACAGAGTACATACCGTACTAGTCATCGAAACGTCAACATATAAACACTTATTGGGTTGTGCTACGCTACATGAATCTTTTCGCAATCCATACTAACCAACCCAAAGAAAATGTTTAGAAAAAGACTAGTCTTCAGCTTTATTTTCAGTTTTCAGTTAACACACAGTTACTGTATACTGGAAAAGTTTCGCCTTAGTTCAACTTTCGTCTTTGTCACCTTCCTCAATATAGGCCAATTTAACATGACATCAAAAATTAGTACAAAGCTTATCATATGTAGCTATTACAAGTGACGGGCGAAATGAACGCTAGGCCAATATAGAAGTTACCAGTGAAGGGTGAAATGAACACTAGGCCAATATAGAAGTTACCAGCGAAGGGTGAAATGAACACTGGGCCAATATAGAAGCTACCAGTGAAGGGCGAAATGAACACTGGGCCAATATAGAAGTTACCAGTGAAGGGCGAAATGAACACTGGGCCAATATAGAAGTTACCAGCGAAGGGCGAAATGAACACTAGCCCAATATAGAAGTTACCAGTGAAGGGCGAAATGAACACTGGGCCAATATAGAAGTTACCAGTTTAACTGGGTGAAAGTTAAACCGGGTTTAAGTTTGACCGGATGACCGGTTTGATAGGGTGACAGTTTGACAGGGTGACAGTTTGGCTGGGTGATAGTTTGACTGGGTGAAAGTTTGACTAGGTGAAAGTTTGACTGGTTGAAAGTTTGACCGGGTTAAAGTTTGACTTGGTGAAAGTTTGACCAGGTGACGGTTTGACTGGGTAACAGTTTGACAGGGTGCAAAATTGACCGAGTGAAAGTTTGACTGAGTGAAAGTTTGACCGGGTTAAAAATTTGACTTGGTGAAAGTTTGACTGGGTGAAAGTTTGACCGGATGACAGTTTGACTGGGTGAAAGTTTGACTGGGTGAAAGTTTGACAGGGTGAAAGTTTGACTGGGTGAAAGTTTGACTGGGTGACAGTTTGACCGGATGACAGTTTGACCGGGTGAAAGTTTGACCGGATGACAATTTGACCGGATGAAAGTTTGACAGGGTGAAAGTTTGACTGGGTGACAGTTTGACCGGATGACAGTTTGACTGGGTGAAAGTTTGACCGGATGACAGTTTGACCGGATGAAAGTTTGACTGGGTGAAAGTTTGACTGGGTGACAGTTTGACCGGGTGAAAGTTTGACCGGGTGAAAGTTTGACAGGGTGAAAGTTTGACTGGGTGACAGTTTGACCGGATGACAGTTTGACTGGGGAAAGTTTGACTGGGTGAAAGTTTGACTGGGGAAGAGTTTGACTGGGTGAAAGTTTGACAGGATGAAAGTTGGACTGGGTGGAATATCATTATCTGATTACCATTGTACTAGATACACATACACAGTTATCATCACTTCACATACTATATCATTATCTGATTATCATACTGTACTAACATGTTGCCAACAAGGTTTAGTAGTATTCAAAACTGTTTGTGTATTAAAAGCATGTCATTTAGTTAAGAATTGAACCATGACTGATTGAGATTTATTTATGAAATGGTCCTATTACTGCCATGTACTACAAGAAAATATGCACTACTTTTTTTTCAAGCTTTTGGATTACTTGCTCCGACTGGTTATTTCAAGTCTGAACAGAAACTAGAATCATGTCAGTGTGACATTACAGCCGCTCACCACTTTAAATTTAATTGCTTTAGTGACACGTTGAGCATAAAAATCTACTATAATAACTCAGATATGTGTTCTGTATTCTGCTAATTGAAAATCAGGTCATCTGATGATGTTGCGTTTAGGATTTTCAAAATCAATCACCTCTTAAATGATGCCTTAAAAACATTTCTCCCTCTCCTCTTTTTTCACCCTCTTTAAGTGTGACGCATTGTTGTAATTTTCATTAATTAGCATCCTCCAATGATGTGACATGAGCGTTTACGTGCAGAATGGCAATCGGTGAATGGATAATAAAGAATAGGTGCATTTTTTGCTTGTGAAATGAAGGATAATTAACAGTAGTGGGAAAACATGCATGGAGAAAAGAGACATTGTACTCCTTTTATTTTTATTTATTTTTTATTCATATTAGTGAAAATTATTAATATTTGTAGCGACTATATTTACCGTCATTGAATATACAAAATCTCACAAATGTTCTTGGAATATATTTGAATTATATTTCCCAATGCGACTTTACCAACGTAAGAGTTATTTCCCTTACACCCAATTGGATACTATTTTGACACGGCGCGAATTCTTGTCAAACAGCAGCGGCAGTTGTGTCATGTTCTTAAATTGTTACACTTTCATAAATAAATACACCAGAAATAGCATGCTGTGTTACAAAAATGTTTGATAAGCATACACAGTTCACATATCGTCTCGTCTCGGAGCCATTAGTCTACCGTTATCAACCTAAGCACGATATGGCATATATACGTTACCGTTTCAAACATCAAAATAGAGTTTATACTTCATCACTCATACGGTTTATAAGTTTATATATTTACTTCTTCCTTCTACAGACAGCGTCAATGCTTGACAGTCTTCACATGTGCTTTCTCGAATCATATGTGTTTCACACGCGTAACACTCCCAAGACCGCAATCCGAGTTGCTAAAACGCTCAAACCTAGTGCACGAATTTCACCACCATAACGTGGAATGCACCGGAGATAAACATTTTGTTTTCAGCAATTATTTAAAGTATGGATTATTATTTGGAGAAGAGTATCAGAAGACTTTATGTAACCCACAGGTGAGTGTCAGAGATTCTACTTTCTATTTACGATAACGAAACTATATAGCGGAAGCATGCAATACTGAATTATGCACACGCACTCCGAACGGAAGTGGGTCCGTCATTTCGTGCTCTGGACAGAATTAATAAGCCGCTTGGCTCTTGCCAAGAGCGGCTTAAAAAATGATTAAACAGTAAAAATCCTGTTGATACTGATAAATATATCTACATTAAGAAACAAATAACCATTTCAAATCAGAGATGAAGTTTTTGTTAGAAATTTGAGTGAAGATGTTTAAGGTATTCAACAATGAAAGGACAGTCAGCAAGCATTCTTACCAGCTCTCCGAGGATCTCCTCGCGGTCTGTGGAGGACACGAGCCAGGCCTCTGCACCATCGCTAGCCAAGTTAGCAATGATTCCTGCGGCAAAGTAACTCACGTCAATCTGCTCTGCATGCATCAGTTTCTTCAACAAGATTAAGGAATCGGTCCGCATCAGGAATCCTCTCAGTTCTCGAACTTCAGCAATATTATTCTGTTATTAATTGAATACAAATATGAATTTATAATCAAATAAAGATTCCATTACTGTAATATCATATCATAAATACATAAGTTGTAAAAAGAAAGTCTTAACGAAAAGTCCAAGTATGTCGGTGTCCACTAAACAATAGCTGTGTGTCAATTCACTCAGAATCCCAGAATTACAGTTCACTTAATGAAATTCCTTGTGTATGTGTGGTATAAATGCCCTAAAGTCCCAACGTATAGGTGTCTATTTTCATTACAAGACCCGTATTCTACAGTACAATATACATTACCAAAGTCAGTCCTCGCATCTATGTCTTCACTTACCAAAGTCCTAGCATCTATGTCTTCACTTACCAAAGTCCTAGCATCTATGTCTTCACTTACCAAAGTCCTAGCATCTATGTCTTCACTTACCAAAGTCCTAGCATCTATGTCTTCACTTACCAAAGTCCTAGCATCTATGTCTTCACTTACCAAAGTCCTAGCATCTATGTCTTCACTTACCAAAGTCCTAGCATCTATGTCTTCACTTACCAAAGTCCTAGCATCTATGTCTTCACTTACCAAAGTCCTAGCATCTATGTCTTCACTTACCAAAGTCCTAGCATCTATGTCTTCACTTACCAAAGTCCTAGCATCTATGTCTTCACTTACCAAAGTCCTAGCATCTATGTCTTCACTTACCAAAGTCCTAGCATCTATGTTTGACTTACCAAAGTCCCAGTGTCTTTGTATTCATTTACCAGAAGTCCTAATATCTTTGTATTCACTTACCAGAAGTCCTAGTATCTTTGTTTGACTTACCAAAGTCCTAGTATCTTTGCATTCACTTACCAGAAGTCCTAGTATCTTTGTATTCACTTACCAGAAGTCCTAGTATCTATGTTTGACTTACCAAAGTCCCAGTGTCTTTGTATTCACTTACCAGAAGTCCTAGTATCTTTGTATTCACTTACCAGAAGTCCTAGTATCTTTGTTTGACTTACCAAAGTCCCAGTGTCTTTGTATTCATTTACCAGAAGTCCTAATATCTTTGTATTCACTTACCAGAAGTCCTAGTATCTTTGTTTGACTTACCAAAGTCCTAGTATCTTTGCATTCACTTACCAGAAGTCCTAGTATCTTTGTATTCACTTACCAGAAGTCCTAGTATCTATGTTTGACTTACCAAAGTCCCAGTGTCTTTGTATTCACTTACCAGAAGTCCTAGTATCTTTGTATTCACTTACCAGAAGTCCTAGTATCTTTGTTTGACTTACCAAAGTCCCAGTGTCTTTGTCTCCACTTACCAGAAGTCCTAGTATCTTGGTCTTCACTTACCAGAAGTCCTAGTATCTTTGTATTCACTTACCAGAAGTCCTAGTATATTTGTCTCCACTCACCAGAAGTCCTCGTATCTTTGTATTCACTTATCAGAAGTCCTAGTATCTTTGTCTCCACTTACCAGAAGTCCTAGTATATTTGTCTCCACTCACCAGAAGTCCTAGTATCTTTGTCTTCACTTACCAGAAGTCCTAGTATCTTTGCCTCCACTTACCAGAAGTCCTAGTATCTTTGTCTCCACTTACCAGAAGTCCTTGTATCTTGTCTCACTTACCAGAAGTCCTAGTATCTTTGTCTCCACTTACCAGAAGTCCTCGTGTCTTTGTCTCCACTTACCAGAAGTCCTAGTATCTTTGTCTCCACTTACCAGAAGTCCTAGTATCTTTGTCTCCACTTACCAGAAGTCCTAGTATCTTTGTCTCCACTTACTAGAAGTCCTAGTATCTTTGTCTCCACTTACCAGAAGTCGTAGTATCTTGTCTCCACTTACCAGAAGTCGTAGTATCTTGTCTCCACTTACCAGAAGTCCTAGTGTCTTTGTCTCCACTAACCAGAAGTCCTAGTATCTTTGTCTCCACTTACCAGAAGTCCTAATGTCTTTGTCTCCACTTACCAGAAGTTGTAGTATCTTGTCTCCACTTACCAGAAGTCCTAGTATCTTTGTCTCCACTTACCAGAAGTCCTAGTATCTTTGTCTCCACTTACCAGAAGTCCTAGTATCTTTGTCTCCACTTACCAGAAGTCCTAGTATCTTTGTCTCCACTTGGACCCTAACATCTCTCTCCATATCCATTACAACCTACAACAAAGTCAGATAGATCACAGTCTGTACAATATAAAAATACGTAAAAGTTATGGAACTACTATCTGGTGATTTTGCTTAAGGTAGGAAAAAAGAGTAACAGAAGAATTAAACAATAATATGATTTAAAAAAAATATTACAATCATTCAAAGAATGTCAAATAAATATCTATATCGTGCTACAATAACATAACATTATGTCTAGAAAACAGAAAAACTAAAACATTTCATAATGATTGACCATAGAAAATAACTCACCATATCTGTAGCTCATCAAACAGACTTATTCAGTCTATTGCCTAAATAAATTTTGCTGTTCAAGTTTCGAAAACCAAAACCTGGCACATCCTTAAATGACCATAGCTGTTAATAGGACGTAAAACACAAACAAACCAAACCAAGTTTCGATTTTTTTTTTTTTAACTAAATCATTGAAAGACAGATGACAAGAAGAGTGATTCTATGCTCTCTGTCCTAAGCTGTAGAGATACTCAGAGGACATACCATTAGGGTGTCCATAAACAGGTCCAGTCCTTTCTCTTTGAGAAAAACACGGCAGGTAGGAGGAGATTCGTCTGAAAATCGAAAAAGGATGCAACACTTGGTATGATACTGTGGAACTGACTTTACTGACACCAGACAAATATGACATCTAATGTCTTATGCAATTTAATGGCCTAAATTGACCCGTTTATCTGCCTTGCATTGACACTAACTTACTGACAAATTGTCTAATTATCTGAATTGTCTTATAAGGAATATCAATGATGTATGAACATGTCCTTAAAATCTTTTCGAACTTTAAAGTTTGGATTGTATACTACAGGTATATTTGCATATTTAAAGTGATTAACAGAGGCTAGATATTTTGTTTTATTCTCTGCATTTTTGTGGAACTAAAAGTTTTAAAAAATAGCTGTGAATGAAAATACAACAAGAGGCCCAATGGGCCTGCATCGCTCACCTGTTATTAATCTAACACTTGTAATCTTAAGATTTCATAAGAACCTATTAAAAGATTTAAACATATGACGCCTCTGACCTTGATTGTCGAACAAGGACATTAGGTTGAAAGTGGATCAAGGTCATTCATTTGAACTAACATGGTAATCCTTCATCCCAGCATGCTACAGGCCCAATTTCAGTACCCTGGCCCTTTTGCTTATTGAAAAGAAGTCGCTTGAAGATTTTACGACATTTGACCCCTGTGACCTTGAAAGTTGGTCAAGGTCATTCAGTTGAACAAACTTGATAGTCCTTCATCCCAGCATGCTACAGGCCCAATATCAGTACCCTGGGCCTTTTGGTTATTGAGAAGAAGTTGTTTGAAGATTTTAAGACATCTGACCCCAGTGACCTTGAAAGTGGGTCAATGTCATTCATTTAAACAAACTTGGTAGCCCTTCATCCCAGCATGCTACAGGCCCAATATCAGTACCCTGGGCCTTTTGGTTATTGAGAAGAAGTCGTTTGAAGATTTTATGACATTTGACCCCTTTGACCTTTGAAAGTTGGTCAAGGTCATTCATTTGAACTAACTTGGTAATCCTTCATCCCAG